>NW_028328091.1:0-68706 GCF_054136105.1 Typopeltis vanoorti
GACAGAGGCTATTTAACAATAATTGTTTTATATGCCCCAAAAGAAGGAAGAGAAGAGGATAATATTGATTATTATTATGATTACAGCTATTTTGCCTGCTTCAGTTAATGGATAATATTGATTTTTATAATCAGCTACAAAACATATATAATAAAATAAATAAAAATGTTTACGTAATTTTAGCAGAAGACTTAAATGCAAGAATTGGAAACACGAAAATTAATAATAATATAGGAATACATGGAGAACATACTCTAAACAGGAATGGTAAAACATTAATTGATTTTGTAGTTTATAATAACCTAAAAATAATAAATTCCTTCTATAAACATAAAGACATACATAAATATACTTGGGCAGCAAGAGGATGGAAATCAATATTAGATTACTCCATATTAAATGAAAAGACATCAAACTCTTCACTAGACATTAGCATTCGCAGAGAATATGAAATAAGCAGTGACCACTTCCTTGTTAAAATAAAATTAAGATTACCACCTAAATGGCTACAATAACAAGAACAGAAAGAAAATTTGAAACATTTGTTTATAAAACTAGACTTGAATGACACAAATGTACAATGGCTATATGAACAAAGAATTAATCAATATCTAGATAAAATAAAAAAAAATGAAGAAATAGAAATAGAATGGCTTAATATAAAAAGAATATCAAATGCAGCAGCAAATGAAAGCTTAGGAAAGGCCAAAAAATCCAATAAAAGGAAAAAACTGAAGATCTGGGATGATACAATTAAAGAAATAATCAAAACGAAAAAAGAAGCCTATCACAAATGTTTAAGAAGTAAAAGATTAGAAGATGAAATAGAATATAAACGAATAAGAGCAATTGCTAAAAGAGAAGTCAGAAAAAGACACAGAGAATCATGGAGAAAATTTATTTCTAATTTAGAACATGATTTATATAAAAGAAGACCCAATCTATATAAGATTTTGAAACACTTAAATGCAGATACCAAAGAAAACATAAAATTAAACACTGAATTGAAATTAGAAGAATTTCTAAATTACTACACACAACTGTGGACAGACAAATATTTTAAAAAAGACAACTGGCAAACAATTAACGAAAATGAAAAGGAAATAACTAAAGAAGAATTAGAAATCAGCCAGAAAGAAAAAAGAAACGGAAAATCACCTGGAGAAGATAAGCTAGGTTCAGAACTATATAAATACGCAGGAACAAGATTCAAAGGAAGACTCTTATTATTTTTAAATAAAATTTACTCAACTGGTATTCCCCCAATAGAATGGAAAAAATCAATTGTGATTCCTTTTTTTAAAAATGGTAATAGAGATGATCCTAAAAACTATAGAGGTATCAGTATACTAAATTACTGTTACAAAATATATAGCAGAATCCTAAATAGCAAACTAATGAAATATTCCTAAAACTTTATTTTAGAAGTACAGAATGGATTTAGAAAAGGACGATCGTGTATAGACCTGCCCTTTTGCCTAAAATTAATAATAGAGAAAAGAAGAGATACAATTTAGAAAAAATTTGCATTCATTGACTTTGAAAAGCATCTGACAAAGTTAAAAGAAACATATTATTTAACATATTAAAAGAAAGACAAATACCAAATAATATCCGAAAAGCTATCACAAGTATATATGAAAATAATCAAATACAGATAAGATTAAATCACGAGCTATCATATATACGAGAGAGATAAACCAAGGGGTCCAACAGGGAGGTCCCCTCTCAGCAACTCTTTTTAGTATCTACTTAAATGAAATAATAATAAAACTGAATAAACACTTACATCGAGGAATTAAACTTTCTCCTACAGTAAACTTAAACACTCTCCTCTTTGCCGATGACCAAATAACAATTACAAATTCTGAAGATAACTTACAGAACGCTATTTTAGATCTAAATGAGATATCCAAAGATTATGGTATGATAATATCAACAGAAAAATCAAAAACTATGGCCTTTAATGGACAAGATCCAGCAAGAACTAAAATAGTAATAGATAACAAGATCTTAGAATAGGTTAATTCATTTAACTACCTAGGATATATGATCACATATGAAAATGAAAAAGATATAAACCTAAAATTTGCAAAATATTTAAAACTAACAGGTATAATTAACTCTATATTTAAACCAAACCTAGTTCAAAAACAAACCAGACTAAAAGTATACAATACATTAGCCCTACCAGTCTTAATGTATGGAAGTGAAATATGGACAATAAAACAAAAAGACAAACAAAGATTAACAACAGCAGAAATGAAGTTTATGAGAAAAACTGCAAACTATACCCTATTTGATCACAAAAGAAACGAAGAAATTATGGAAGAATTAAACCAATAACCAGTAATAGAAAAAATTAAAAAATACAAACATAAATGGATGGGGCACGTTCAAAGAGTGAAAACATAAAGATTACCAAAACAAGACTTAAAGTACAAGCCATTAGGAAAAAGAAAACCAGGACGTCCTCTTAAACGATTTAACGATGGCTTCTAAGGCCGGAACAGGCCATGCTAGGCCTAAATCCTTAATACGCATGATGATGATGGTGAACAACGTTTTATTTTTATGAATTATTTCTTTTATCTAGTATTGCTTTACATAGAGAACGTGTATAAATCTCTTATCAGCATAAAGATGTTTTTAAAACCAATCTTATAGAGAAAGGTTATTCATTAGTCGTTTTTTTTTGACGAACGCCAGTGAGTCTGTGTCATATTCAGATTAGAAAAATTTTTAAATGCAAGTATTATGGTGTGCAAGTTTTCTTATAATTTTAACAATGCGCATTTAAGATGCTATGATTTTTTTTTAATCTTAGAATTATTCGCTGTTATTATTATTATTATTATTATTATTATTATTATTATTATTATTATTATTATTATTATTCAATTACTTATTTATTAAATTCTGCCTTTTTCGCATTCATAGTGTATCTCTCAGCAGAACATACAGATATATCAACTACACAGACCACGATACATTGACTTTGACTATTGATGTTAATGGCTTTAGGAGTGAAGTAAGATGCTTTTCATATTCCCTGCTATCTGTTAGGGATACAGTGAGAGAGAAATGTTATGAGCAGTTGGCCCGTTCTGATTGGGTATGGAGATTATGTATCGCTACAGGAAATTAAAATGGCTTTTGGTCTTTTATGTTTGGATGGATCGTTTGCATCGTAGCAGCTTGCTGAACCAGATCATTGGGGTGTGCAGAAGTTATTAAGAAAAACTTTAAAAAAAACTGTTCAGCTTGCTGTTCCTATTAATTAGGGGTAGAGCTGGGGAATGACATTCGATGCCTTTGCACTCGAGGTCTTGATGTGATGGTTAAAAGTTAATTTTTGTCCAGCACTACACCAAGGTATTTTGTTTCTGTCTGCAATGAATGTTGGTATTAAACAGGAAGACGTCCCCTTCAGAAGATATTGATCGTATAGAGAAGAGTATGGCTGTGCTCTTTTGGAGAACCATTGCTCTAGCTTTAGGAGGTTTTCTTGAAGTTTTCTGGTGACAGGGTGTGATAGAAGAGATCTGGCTAATATTGCTTTATCGTCCGCATAAAGAGTAAAACAGTATCGAAGCCAGTAAGGAACTTTGTGTGACTCCAGCTAGGAAATGGCGCTGGGGTGAAATCGTCCCGTTTATTTGGACTTGCATGCGTCTCTCTAGAAGATAAGATTTAATTAGGTGTATCATTTTCAATGAGATGCCGGCTGAAATGAGTGTGTGAAGCAATCCAAAGTGTCATAGCTTGTCAAAAGCTTTGGCTAAGTCAAGAAAAACAGCTCCAGTGCATCCATACCAGTTGTAGCTGGTAGTAATATACTCGTCTAATCTGATGATTTGTTGAGTAGTGTGCAGTAGCTAAAGTTTGTCCTGTGGTGTTGCCGAAAGGACAAACCAAATCGCTCTTTTGGAAGGATATTTAGTTTATTTACTGAAGTTTGTAGCCTGGAAAGGATGACTTTCTCAGCAATTTTACCCAAGTTAGGAAGAGGCTAATAGCACGATAATTTTCAGGCGGGTATGGGTTATGGGCCTGGCTAATACATTGGGATTATGTCTGCAAGTTTCCAAGTGGACGGAAAGTAATCAAGGCTTAAGATTGCATTTATTATATTGGTCAGGTGCACTACTGCTTTTCGGGGCAGCAACGTGATCACTTTATTTGTGATGCCATCCGGACCAGGAACTTTTATATTCTTTAAATTCTTTATGATATCATAAATTTCCGCTGGTCATGTGGGTGAGATTTGGTCAGCACATGTAATAGGGAGTTTTAATGAGTATCTGATTTGTCTGTGAATTTTATACTAGTGGTTGAAAGTTAAGTTTTCATATGCAGGCTTGCACTGCTTTTCTAAATTTTTAGCTATGGCTTCTGCCTTTTCTTCGTCTGTATGTACCAGGCCTAGGTCTGAATGTAGAGGGAAGGGGATGATCTGCTTTTGTTTCCAATGAAAAACAAAAGTAGTTCCCAAATGGAGTGATCAGTAGATGGAATAGAAGCTAACCTTTCTTCTCACAGTTGATCTCTATAAGCTTTGTGTGCATCTCTCACTGCACCATTTAGTCTGTTAAGAACTTTCTTATCTTGTAACGCGCAGGTATTGTGAAATCTTTTTCTTGCTTTGTTTTTTCTCTGATCAAGTTCATAATGTCTTCTGGCAGACGACCGGGCTTGGGGACAGCTATGTAGGAAGTGGCTGCCATTATGGTGAAGCTTATGACTGCGGTTTCGACATCTTCTTTTGAATGAAGAACAGGTCCAATGTAGTCCCGGAGTAAGTTTGACAATTTTAACAAGATATGAATGAGTGAGAGGGAGGAGACAGGTGTTCTTGTTTCCCAGCTGGAGCAGAACTGGGCTATAATCGGATGACAACTCGTTCAATGATTTTAGGCTGTACTGAAATTTAACATTTTACAGGATAGTTATTTCCAGGATGTCAGCAATGCCAAACGTTGGGATGAGTTGGTTCGGGGGGACCTGCCACAACAGCATAGTTGGATCCTATGTAGTTGGAAAGGATGCAGCCATTCTTGTTGATAGTTCTACAATTCTATGCAGGGTGCTTGAAGTTTAAGTCTCCAGCAATAATGATGGATTCTCTAACGCCTAGGATGGCATTTACATCAGAATGCAGTAGAAGTTTAAAAGGTGGGTAGTAGGCTGCGTAGATTTTCAGTCTGCCAGTCGAGCTAGTGAATACATCCACCCGCACACGCCTGAATACACACGTCTGTGACCTCAAGTGGTTAGAGAGTTATTTACAGAATGGTGTTTGATATAATTTTTAATCAAGATGGCAGTGCCGCCGCCTCTATAGTTTAGCCTGTCGGTTCTGTATAGGAGATATCCCCTAATGTAAGGCTCTCCGAAGGTCTTATATGTGTCTCATTTATTAGAACAAAATCTGGTTGATATCTCTGAGTAGTCTTGGAGCTCTAAAATTTTGTTTCTGACCATTTGGATTCCATTCAACAATCTGTAGTGAGTCTGGAATTAGTTTGTTTCTATTCATCTATAAGTGTTATGTGGATCGATTATGTTTCACGTAGGAATATTTTCTTGGAGGTAAACATACTGAAATCTTATAGCATGTTTGCTAGAGAGGCAATAATAACAGTGCTCATGTTTGTAGGTACTGCTGGCTGATTCTGTTCTTGATGTTGACTTGTTGGAACGGACCACATCTGCATAAATTCGTGTTTGACATTGGTGGTCTCTTTTCTTGAAGGCCTCTGATTGTGGCCAATGAGCCTCTGGCTATGGTGCAGGATCCTCTGGCATTCGTGTACTAGAGGAGGAATTCTCTTTGGCTGTCTCCGACCGTCTGTTCTTCGGGTGTTCAATATATCTCCTATAATTGGCTGGGGTAAGAGCAACCGCAGATGGCACATTTAGCCGGGGTAGTTTTCAGCTTGGTGCAGGTGTTGGCAGGGTGGCTCACCTCGCACTTAAGGCATCTCAACTCTGCTCAGCACTATTTCTGAGCATGGCCAAATTTCTGGCATCTGTGGCATTGTCCTATTCCTAAGCCTTTTTCCTAAGACTTTCAGGACTGATCGTAAGTCCACAGATCGATGTCAACTCACAGATGTTTTTGAAGGCCTGATGGATTTCACCAAAGACCAAGAGGCATCGGGCTCTTGTCAACTCTAACCGCGATACATCGCAGAACATTGCTGTTTTGATGGGTGAAGCACTAATGCTTTTCGTATTCCCCCTTTGTCTGTGAGGAAGGTGCTTTGAGTGGAGTGTTATTGAGCTCTAGGCTCGCATTGTGAGGGCAATGAGATTAGCTGCATTCAGCTGAGCATAAGATTGATTTGGGTCTTTTATATTTGTAATATTGTAGTCTAAAGCTGCTTTGATCAGTAGGTTTGGGTGACTACTTGCCATGATGAAGACCTTTTCTGCTAGATCGTGAAAAAAGGAGGAAATATAAGGAATGTTGACTTCTCTGTGAATCTGGGAGTTTCTTATAAATTATGGGGCATCCAGAATGATACTCAGAATCATGGGGTAAAGTTGCGCGATTGCTTTAGATGTCTTCGAGCGAATGCGTTTTATGATTGCTGAGTATAACTTTTTCAGCGACGTTACCAAGACTTATAGGTCTGTAACTTTCTGGGAGGTGGGGATTCTTTCCAATCTTCTTGATAAGGATGATGTCGGCAATCTTTCATGTGAGAAAGTGCTTAAATTTGACATTAGCGTTGATTATGTTGACTAAATGAATTATAACTTTTCTGGGTAGTAATTTGATTACTCTGTTGTTGATGCCACTTGTTCCTTGTATCCTTTGCAGTTTATGAATATTTGTATTCGAGGTATGGCTCCAAGCCGCAGATGCGTAGGTGATGGCTAGGCATATTACCGTCTTATATATAAGTAGTTTGTTAAGTAAATCCAGCTTGCGTCTGCTGTTGATCATGGGGTAAAGTTGCGCGATTGCTTTAGATGTCTTCGAGCCAATGCATTTTATGATTGCTAAATTGAAGTTTTTTTGTCACGTATCACGCCTAGGTATTTAATTTCAGTCTGCCATGGAATCTTGACTCCAAATAAGTGTATGTCCTTCTTGCTCTGGACCTTCGTTTTGGTAAACATTATAAATATATGAACTTTTTTGGAGATTTACTTGTATCCTCCAGTCAATCAGCCACTTTTCTAATATATGAATACTGCTTTGGAGTCTGCTGATTGCCAGTCAGGAGCTGAGTGATCTTGCTAGTAGAGCAGTGTCATCTGCATACAATGCCATGATGGTTGTACTAGGGTTTCAGGAATGTCAGCTATGTACATTGATAATGAAAGGGGGGCCAAGAGAGCCCTGAAGCACACCAGCCACGATTCTACGTGTAGTTGATGCATTTCATTTATTTTGTCTTGCATAAATCTGTCTTTGAGGTATGCATCTATTATTTGTATTAGCTTAATTGGTAGGTTGAATTCTATGAGTTCATTTATGATGGATTCTTTGACCCTTACATCCTGCAAGGCATGGTACCAGGGCTTGCTATATACCTCGTAAAAAGCCTTTGCAACATCTATGAAGACTGCAGCTTTATGGAGGTTCCAATTGTAGATTTGTGATTTGCTCATCCATTCTTTGCATCTGTTGTACAGTATTATGGTCTTTACGGAATGCAAATTGCTCATCTAGACTGATTCCTAGCTTGTCCGTTTCAGATTGGACTCTTGTGAGTATAGCTTTTTCAGCAACCTTACCAAGATAGGGTAGAAGGCTTATAGGTCTGTAGCTTTCTGGGAGTTGGGGATTCTTTCCAATCTTCTTGATAGGGATGATGTCGGCAATCTTCCACGTTGTCAGAAAGTGCTGAAATCTTAGAGTAGCTTTTATTATGTTGATTAAATGAATTATAACTTTTCTGGGTAGTAATTTGATTATTCTGTTGGTGATACCATCTGGACCTGGAGCCTTTTTTGTTGTTCAGATGGGCTATAATACTTGTTATTTCTGCTGGAGTATAAGTAGGTGTGATAGGTTTCTGAATTATCCATTTGTTGTCTTAAGGCTTGCTTAACACGGCAGTGAATTTTGTAGATAAGGTTGATCTTTAAATTTTCATAAGAGGGGTAACATTGTGTTTTTAAGTGTCTATTAGAGCTTGAGCTTTTTCTTTGCCTGTGTGGGCTATTCCTTTCTTGGTCTGTATTGGGGGTATAAGTTGCCTTTTGTGCGAAGAGATCTAAAGAATTTCCAGACGGAGTTGACCTCTGGGTTTAAGTTAGTCAATTTTGTTTCCTAATCACGGTTTCGGTTCTTTTGAAGAGCTTCACGGACTAACCGATTTAATCTATTCAGTATTGTTTTATCTTGCGCGGCTCTTGTGTTGTGGTATCTTTATCGAGCTTTGTTTTTTGCTCTTATTATGTGGATGATTACCTCAGCGTTCCGAACTGATTTGGTGAAAGACTGTAGTTTGGGTAACTGAATTTATTTATTTTTTATTTGACTGGTTAGGGTTTTTACAGAAAAGTCTATCTCCTCTTTATTGTGAATAACAGGGGCTGGGCCGATGTGTGCACTTGGGGGGAATTCTAGAGAGTTTGTCCCAAGGTATAAAGGAGTGCAGAGGAGTGAGTTGTTCGAGTGTGCCAAGTTTAAGCAAGATGTAGTTGTGGTCAGGAAACAGTTCATTTAATGTTTCCTGCTGATACTGGTATCTAATGTTTCTGAGGATGACTATAAGCTTACATCTGAACTTCCAACGGGACTGTGATGGCTGGGCTTGAGATAACAGGTATTGAAACTCAGAGTAACATACCGGCAGCATCAAAAATCTACAACGCATACAACCCACCTAGCATACCGCTATTGGCATTTGATTTGGATTCCATTCTCGGCTCTACTGATTCCATTATTATGGCAGCAGACTTCAACGCCAAACACACAGCTTGGTTCGGCTCCACATTCAACAATAAAGGCCGAACACTAAACAATTATTCAACACAAAACTTAATAGCTATAGCCGGACCTACCACGATACATGCAGAACGCAGGACGTTTCTCATTTGATGGGTGAAGCATGAATGCTGTTCATATTTCCCCTTTGTCTGAAAGGGAAGTTCTTTGAATGGAGAGTTATTGAGCTATAAGCTCACACTGGAAAAGGCAGTGAGATTAGCTGTGTTCAACTGAGCATAGAATTGACTTGGGCATTTGTTCTGTATTTTCTGCAGCTTTTGAATATTTGTATTCAAGGTATGGCTCTATGCAGGAGATGTGTAAGTGATGACTGGGCGTATTAACATCCTGTATGTGAGTAGTTTGTTCATAATCCAGTTTACTTCTTCTGTTGATCATGGGATTAGCTGAGCGATAACTTTGGATGTCTTCGAGCATATGTGTTTTATATGACTAGTGAATTGGAGTTTTTTGTCAAGCATCACGCCGAGGTATTTGACTTCGCTCTGCCATGGAATCTTGACTCCTAGCAGGTGTATGTCTTTCTTGGTCGGAAACTTCTTTTTAGTGAACAATATGGCTGAATTCTTTGGGTTTGCTTGGATTTTCCAGTCAAACAAAACAGCATTCATACTTCTTCAATGTATGAATGCTGTTTTGGAGTCTTCTGATAGATAATTTTGGGCTGAGAGATCTTGCTAATAAAGATGTATCATCTCCATATAACGCAGATGATTGTTGAACTTGGGTTTTGAGGAATATCAGCTATGTAGATACAAAATAGCAGGGGGGGGCAGAAGTCAGTCCTGCAGCACACCTGCCAGAATCTTGCATCTGGTTGATACAATTTCATTTATTTTGACTTGCATGAATCTGTCTTTGAGGTGTGTGTGAACTATGTTTACTAGATTAATTGGTATATTGAATTTGATGAATCTGTAGAGAAGACCCTTATGCCACACCTTACCAAAAGCTTTCGCAGCATCTATAAAGACCGCAGCTGTGTGTAGGTTCCAGTTGAAACCTTTAGTGATAAATTCGACTAGTCGCTGTATCTGTGTTATGGTGCTATGGTTTTTTCTGAATCCGAACTCTTCATTAGGAATAATACCTAATTTATCCGTTGTTCATTGAAGACTTGTAAGGATAACTTCTTCTGCAACCTTTCCAAGGCTGGACAGAATGCTGATAGGTCTGTAGCTTTCTGGGAGCTGAGAGTTCTTTCCAATCTTTTTAAATGATGTGATATCCACCGTCTTCCATGTTAAGGGAAATTACTTGAATCTGAGGATGGCATTGATTATATTGACTAGATGCACAATGGCTTTCCTGGGGAGTAGTTTGATTATTTTGTTTGTGATTCCGTCTGGACCTGGAGCCTTATCGTTGTTCAAATGGGTTATAATAATTATAACTTCTGCTGGAGAAGTGGGTGTGACAAGTTCTGAGTTATCCTTTTGTTGTGTTATGCTTGACTCGGTAGTGAATCTTGTAGAAAAGGTTGATGTTTACATTTTCATAAGAGGGGTTACATTGTGTTTCCAAGCTGTCAACTAGAGCTTCTGCTTTTTCTTTGTCAGCATGGGCTATTCCCTTTTTGGCCTGAATTGGGTGGTATAAGTTGCCTTTTAGTGCGGAGGGTTCTTAAGATTTTACAGATGGAGTTACCCTCTGGGTTCAGTTTCGTCAGCTTGGTTACCCAATCTTGGTTTCGATATTTTTGCAGAGCTTCGCCGACTTGTCTATTTAGATTATTCAGAGTTGTTTTGTCTTGTGGGGCTCTTGTGTTATGGTACAAGAGCCCCCACAATTCTTTATGACTTTGTTTTTCGATCTTATTAGATCCATAATTTCCTCGGGGATCCGACCGCTAGGGTGAAAGACTGTAGTTTGGGTCACTGACTTTATTGCTTTTCTGATTTGACTGGTTAGGTTGTTTACAGCACGGTCTGTATTCTATTTATTGTGAAAAACAGGGACTGGGCCAATGTGTTTTGGGAGAATTCTGGAGAGCTTGTCCCGAGATATAAAAGAGTGCGGAGGAGAGAGTTGCTCTTATTTGCTGAGCTTAAGCAGAATGGGGTTGTGGTCGGAAGACAGCTTATTTAGTGTTTCCAACTGATATTGACGATGACTATTTAAAGTACATCTGAGCTTCCAGCTGGGTTGTGATGGGTGAGTTCTGTGGGTTCGGCTATGACAATAGAATTTTGCGTTGAGTAATGGTTAGAGTACGACTTTTGTTATTGATTGTGTCTGTGCCAAGCTGTATGCTTGGCATGAAAATCTCCAGCCATGATGATGGAATCTGTGGAGCCAAGAATGGAGTCCAAGTCAGATACCAGTAATGGGATGTTGGGTGAATTGTATACAACATAGATTTTGATACTGCCAGCATTGTTTGTATGAACTTCAACTCCTGTTATCTCTAGGTTATTGGCTTGAAGATTGGTCAGGACGTTATGACTTAGGTAGTGTTTAATGTATACAGCTGTACCTCCTCCACTGGTGGTGAGTCTGTCTGTTTTTACAGCATGTAGCTTCGCAATGTAGGGTTATTAGCTGGCCTGAGATGTATTTCAGTTACTAATATTATATCAGGATTGTGTCTGTGAGTGAACTCTTGCAATGCCAGCATTTGTTTGTTCAATCCATTTGCGTTCTATGCAGTGATCATGAGAGAGTTTGGCTTGTATTTTCTTTTACTCATTATTGAGGGCTATCGAAATTGAATGGGTGCCTTGCAGGAATCTCTTCGTGGAGGATGGTGAAGAATTTGTCATGCTGAATTCTTGTAACATGGCAGCTAGTGAGGCAGTTAATAGTCATGTTAGATTAGAGCTTATTTGTTCATGGGATGAAATAGCTTTAGTTCGTTGGGCCTCGACATAAGTTATTTTCATTGCTGCAGCTTGTTTTCTTTCCGAAGTTGTCGAACGGGGGATTATTTGGACCGTGGGGCCACCTACAGGTTCCCCCCCGGTTCAAATAATCTTGCTGAACTTGAGCATCGCTGTAGGGTGTTGGAAAGGCAGCTTTTGCGGAACTGCGGTTCAGGGTGAGATCCTCCATAGTTGGCGTGGTGCATATGATGTTCTGGTGTCCCTTGCCGCATTTTAAACATCTGAAATTGGCCTTGCATAGTTTTTGGGCATGGCCAAATCTTTGGCACCTATGGCACTGCCCAACTGACGACTTTTTCCTTAGCGGTTCACTACAAATTCTGAGGTCATAGATAGTCAGTTCACATATCTTTTTCTGCATCTTGTCAATCTATACCAGCACCAGTGACATAGGCCGTTTATCTGACCTGAGCATCCTGCCTACTTTGACTGGAGTTAGGCCTGACTCATAAGGTCAGCAGTGATTTCTTCAGAGGTGACACCTTCGGTTACGCCACGAAGTACCACCTTGAGGTTCTTTTCACTGGGTAAAGCAAATGTGTGATAAAGAAGACTTTTGATATACATTAGCTTTGTCATTTGTCTATAGTCAGTTACTGAGGCTGGCTGGATTTTGACTCCTTCATCTTGGTATTTATCCCAGGAATATGAGATATTATGTTCCCTAAGGGCTGCTGAGACAGTGGTCTATTTGTCTTTGTCCCTTAATATAACAGGTGGAACCTTTTCGGTGTTCCTCGGGATATCCGGTTTTGGTTAGTCTTCATCCATCTGGTCCTATATAATTCTGCGTCTTTTGTTAGAATGCTCCCCTCGTGAGTTGTTTTGACAGGGAGATTTTGGTGACAGAACAGTAATGAATTCTCCTTGTGATATCTCCTACTTTTCTCCATCCTTGTTATTTGCTTGAATGTACTGCTTTATAAAACTCGCCAGTCTGATTCAAACTTGTCCATTATGAGCTTCGGTACCTCTAGGGACTGCTCCTTTTTAAGGATCCGGATCTGCTTCTTGATGTTTTCCATATCTGGTTGGGTCTCCTGCCGACTGAAAATGTTTGAGAGCAGTAAAGAATGTGAGAGACTTCAGCGTGAAGTGTGCCTGTTGGTTTACTAATATAATCCCGCAGGGTTAGGGCCTGCCAGCAAAAAATCGTATCGACCAATGTGGTCCACTAGCAATATTTAAACTTGTAGTGTCTTACTAAATGAGGTAAGAAGTATGAAGAGCTAGCTTGGCCACAGATCGAAATCCTACCTCCTTAAGATACCATAAATCCACCACTGGTCCTCTTAGCAGGTGGGCCTACACGTCAATCAGACCTCTTGCATGTATCATGCAGAGGGGAAACAGTAGGAATCAAACGGTGTCAGCGGCAGTGCAATGTGAGATTCCTGAAAAATATTCTTAACGGAGAGCAAATATTCCATTTGCTCTCAGTAAGAATATTTCTTACTATGTACAGAGAAATTTAAATAATGAAAAGGAATTATATCTGATGATGATAAATTATAATTATAGAAAAATGGTCTCTGTAAGATTTATTGCGTTTGTTTCATTTTTTTCTTAAGAAGAAATTATTAAAACTTTAAAAAATAGGAAAACGTATATTATATGAATATTTTCTTATATTATTATTTAAAGCTTTTTAAGCTTTTAGTGGAATTTGTTATTATTATTATTATTTTGCTTATATGCCTTTTTCAGTTGCCGTTATTATTATTATTGTTATTATTATTATTATTATTATTATTACGGACGACTCCAAGGAGTCCTTAGACTCATCGCGGGAGGCCCTAAACACCATATCCATCACAAATATTCGACATTCACACACTATCTATCATACTTTGCCTTGACATTCACACACTATCTATCATACTTTGCCTTGACATTCACACACTATCTATCATACTTTGCCTTGACATTCACACACTATCTATCATACTTTGCCTTGACCTCATTCACTCTCATAGCACCCACAACAGATTCTGGCAGCTTATTCCACTCATTCGCCACTCTAAAAGTAACGAACTCAGCTCTAACAACCTTGCTAACCACACTCTTGCCCAGCTTCCATAAGTGTCCCATAATTCTCCCACCACCAGTCCTGATCTCAAAAATATCCTCTGAATTAATCATATAGAAACCCGTTACCAATTTGAATGTGTCAATCATATCTCCCCTTTTCGGCCTATCAACTAATTTCTGCAACCCACAAATCTTCAACCTGTTTTCATAAGGTTCATTCCATAGACCTGCTATCATCTTAGTCACTCGCTCCTGGATCCTCTCAACCTCCTTCCCATCAAGAAGAAACCTAGATGACCAGATTCTGGGCACAGTAATCAAAATGGGGTCTTATCAAGGCTCGATACAGAAGAACAATAACTTGCTTATCTATGCTCGTCAAAATATTCTTCAGCATCCAAGCGATTTGATGAGTTGATTTAGCCACTTTTGCTGTGCCCACTAAACTTCATCTCCCTATCCACCAACACTCCCAAGTCCCTGGCTTCATCAATCTCCTGCAGTACAGTTCCACCAATGTGATATAATGCTGCTAATCTTTTCACCACAAAATGCATAACCTTACATTTTGCCACATTAAATTGACATCCATTCTCCTTAGCCCAGACCTCCAATCTATCCAAATCATCCTGCAAAATTTTGACATCTTCTTCATTTACTATTGCCCTACTTAACTTTGCATCATCAGCGAACAAATGAACTGATCCACTTAGATCCTTCCCTATATCGTTAATGAACAAAATAAACAGCAGTGGTCCAAGAACAGAAGCCTACTGCACACCACTAGTCACAGGTCGTCTTTTGGACTCTACTCCTGAATAAACTACCCTCTGATATCTCTCCATCAACTACCAACCCACCTTTCCATCTCACCAACCCTATATCCGTTCCCATATGTTGTAGTTTACGGATTAGAATTCCATGTCGTATCCTGTGAAATGCCTTAGCCAGGTCCAGCAGTATCACTGTAAACCCATTTCCCTTATCCAGTTCAGCCGTCACTGTGTTTTAAAACCTCAGCAAGTTACTGAGGCATGATCTACCCTTCACAAAACCATGCTGTCCCCCATACAGTATCCCGTTCTCTCCAACTTTGACTACTTTCTCCAACACCTTGACAGCAACTCCTGATATGTTGATCGGTCTGTAATTTGCAATAGTAGTCTTGGATCCTCCTTTATGAAGTGGAACTATTTTCCTCTCTTTCCACCCCTTCGGGAGTAAACCAAACCCGAGACTCAGATTAAACAACATGGTCAAGGGCACTGACAATTCTTTAGATGCTTCACGTAAGGCCGGTGCTGATATACCATCCAATCAAGCAGATGTATTCACATTAAAGTTCTGTAATAGACTATTCACATCGACTTCATTCACCACAATTCCCATATAAACTAATGGCTCCTTCATTCCTTCAACGTCACCACCTGGATGATATACTCTTGCAAAGTGGTCACTCAGTAAATCCACTACATCGGCTGATTCAGTGACCTCCCTACCATCGACGTTCCTTAAAATCATTCTGCCGTGTACAGTTTTTCTTTTACTAGCAGCATATTGAAAGAACTGTTTGGGATTCTCTTTAGCTTGCATGGCTAATTTCCTTTCATAATCCGTTTTTGCTTTTCTCACCACACTGGTTGCCCTTCTGGCCTGCGCTTTATACCGTTCACGTGCGTGTAGGTCACCTTTCTCCATAAATTCTTTCCACAGTTGTTTCTTTTTTTTTTCACTCAAGTTTAATGATGTTATTCATCCATTTAACCCCTGCAAATGCTCCTTGACAACTTCCCATGCCCTACCAACGTGCAGCCCTTGCAGTTTTACATGCTATGGCACTGAACCAAGCAATCTCCTAAGCTTGTCATACTTGCCAGCATGGTAATTCCACATGTACCCAGTCTTAATCGAAACTTTCACACATTTAGCCACCTCCCAGGTCAAGACCCTATGATCACTCTCACCAATAGGTGGCAACATGGTGATATTCATTACAGTCAAATTATTAGATGCTATTACTAGGTCAAGCACCGTCGAACCCCTAGTATTTTGCATTAAATGCTGTCTCAGATAATTATCCCTCAGTAACTGAATCCAGTTACTGAATAAAATCCATTTCCTTCCTCACATGTGTCCTCTCCTCCTTCCAATCAATGTTACGATAGGTGAAATCCCCCATAATAATTACCCTCCTTTCACTCATTTCAACAATTTTCCTATGCATACTATCTCCACCATCTATTCCATCACCTGGTCTATAGTAGCACCCAGCTGTACATTTTGTTCCGTTAGTCTCAATCTCACACCAAATAGCCTCAAATGATCTTTTTTCAGTATCATGCAATACAACTTCTATTCACCTTGGTGTTGTATTTCATCAGCTATCATCAATAACACTCCTCCCTCATTTTATTCTCTGTGTCCCTCCTGAACACACTATACCCTACACATTCTATCCCACTAATTATATCATCTTCTGTCAGCCATGTTTCACTAATGCCAATAACCTGTGGCCAGGAAGAGCTAACGAAGGCCACAAATTCTTCCTTCTTTTTCCTAATACTCCTGGCATTAGTATACATGAAATGCAGGGGTCCATTTGTCCCACCCCTATCTTGATGCGTTATACTAACTATTCCATTCTGATTTCTTGTCCTCTGTACTGGCTAGGGTACATTATAAACATTCCTACACTCAACTGCCTCACTGATGTCTGCATATCCACTTCCGCCCCTCTTTAATAGTTCTAGTTTCCCTGATTTTGCACATCCACTCTCACTTCACTCAGCAACACTTTTTCCCGTCTTCGCACACTAAATCCATTCAAATGTAAGCCATCCATCTTGTACACATCCTTTAATCCATCAAACTCACTCCACACGGCACCGTCTGCAAGACCTGCGCATAAAGTTGAATTTCGATTATGGCCCTCCTTCTAAACTCTTCTCTGTCATACTGCGGCAACAGACTCACTGTCTTAACTCTGTCACTCTTTTCTTTCGCTATCTCTAATAATTCGTTCACGTCCTCTCTCATATCAAATTTATCTTCTTTCAAATTATTCGTGCTCTCTAAGACTATAATTTCTTTCACCCTCAGCTTCTGCGCAGTAATACTCTCACCTACATCCTTAATTTTCTCACCCAGTAAGTACGATTTAGTCAAACTCTCATCTATCACATCTCTTACTAACGAGTCAGCGTACAACACTCTTTCCTTCATTTCTGAAACACTCCCATTTATATACTTATTATTAATTTCGTACACTTGCTTATTTCCGTTTGCTGAGGCGCTTGGGAAAGAGTTTTTCAGAGCTCAAACTGCCGCTTCGCCCTATGTATTACTCCGCGTAACCGTGCGATCTCACTAATTACAGCTAATTTCTCATTTTTTTTTCATTCAAACCTTTTCTCTCTCTGTGTAATTACTTCCACTCTCTCTTTCATCACCGCTCTCATTGCTATCTTGTACAACATCACAATTTACTGTCAAACCACTATTTTCTTTCACAATCTGGCTTTTGTCTACAACAACTATCTCACCCACACTTCAATTCCTCACTTTCCTTACACTTCGGCACAGTCTCCCACCATTATCATTATCTATCCAAACTCTAGCCTCTTTCGGGAATGCATACATACCACACATTTCACACTGGACGAATTCCCTTCCATTAAAGTTTTTGAACAAAGACGGCAAAGTCTTGGTCGGCATTGTTTTTCGCCACATTGCCGCCATGTGCTATCAATCGTATCTTTAAACTACTAGTTTAATTAAAGCGGAAATCACATAGACACACCAAGCTACCAAAAACAAACAATACCACGTCAAGATTAAATCAATATTGCCAATTTATTCTCAAAATAATACTTATCTTTTCGGGAGTTCTCTGCAAACACTACACACCGTGTAGCCCTCTAGCGGACTCCCAGACAGTTCACATTGATAATATATTTAAGTGATGATGTAACAACAAAGAAAAAAAACCTAAGGAGAAATAAATAATTCACGATTTGCACCATAATTCTAAACTCAGCTTTTACATCATACATAGATTTATGTTGTACTACTTTACCTTGAACTTGCACCTAAAAGAATTTACGAGATGTTTTGCTGTAATACCGTTCCAAAACACTAAACGTCAAATAAAGTATTAGTAACTAATAAGAGATCCTATGATTTTAAGTTAGTTTACGATATCAAAGCAGGCTGCTTTGATTGTTTGGGGCAATGAAAAACTCGCTTGACGAGAGATAAAATGCAGTTGCTACCATGTTAAAAACATTGCCATTCAGCTGACAAAATGTACTTGAACCTGAACCAAATACAAAACCATTGATTTTTAAATACGGTACTCATAACTTTAGATTCTCCTGTTTTTTTTTTTTTTTTTTTTGTTTTTTTTTTGTTGTTGTTGTTGTTTATATAAAGAAATATAGAGTCGTTGTGTACAGACGAATGCTGTATATAAATTTTAATATTGGATAATTTATATTATGCGATATATAAAATAAAAGGTAATATAATTACTACATGGTTTCCGTTCGCGAGGTTAGGCGAGTGGCTATGCGCTTCGCAATAATATACCTGAGGAAGGAGTGTCCTAGGTTCAATTCCCGTCGACGACTTGAGGAGCTTAAGGATCTTCTTCAGTCATAGACAAGTTAGCTTGTCTTGGGCGTGGATAGCAGAGGTTTTTTTCTCCAGTTTATCCTGAGGTTTTTCCTCCCGCAAAGCAGGCAAACCGGCCCCGTGAACATACGCTTCGACAGACATGGGATACCACCGGGAATAATGAGCAACCAACCTATTCCGCCGGATTATCGATTACGGAAGCTTACGCGTTAAAATGTGAGGCCTCCGCGTTTTACGATGACATGGATAAAATGATCCATTGCTGAAAAGTAGTCTACAAAATACAGCTTACCATCTGTCTGCACTGCTTAATCCTCAACCATCTACCATATTACACAGTCCACCAGCTCATTACGCCATCTAGTGCTGAAGTAGCATTTTTATTTATTAACTGCCTGTGTTTTATTTCTATGTTTTATTTTGGTCGGAGTAACTTTTAGTATGAAAAATAATCCACGGTATCGGTGCCAGTGCAAGGGGGGGGGGGGACCGACGTTATCAGACACTGGTTAAGAAAATTCATTCTAAAGGTTCTTCGCTTTCGAAACTATATTCGACAACATACCAGCGATGAGACTGAGAAACTTATCACAGGACATGTACAAGTGGTACACTGATGCGTGAAATTAGGTGTACTGGTGTCGCCGGTATATTATTATTGCTATTATTATTGCAATAATATCTCCAGGAAGTCTAAGGACTCATCAAGGGAGGTCACCTTGTCTAAGCTCTGCCTCTGCCACTCAATCCGCCAACTAGAGCTAACCATACCTACATAAAGGTCATCTATCACCGACCACCATTTCCACAGACCAGTTCAAACATCCATTCCCACAACGGGATTCGAATCCGCGGGATCGAATTATTACATTATATTATATTATATCATATCATGTCACAATGCCAGATTTCAACTAAAAGCAGAAAAATTTAAGTCTGTAAATTTCCTGCGATATAGTTTTATACAAAAGTGACACATTTCATTCAGTATTTTTACGAAGTCATTAAAATGTCATCGGACTGAACTGCATAATAGATTTTTAGATTTGCTAGATGATTTATGGAAGCCTCAGATTCGTTATGATTAATTCTCTCTAAAATGTTTTTTTTTTTTGAAGTTTCGTACGAATAGATGTATAATAAGTGTTAATTCTATGTTTTATTTTCGTCGAACTAACTTTTAGTATGAAAAATAATCCACGTTATCGATGCGGAGGGGGGGGGGGGGAGAACCCACTTATCAGACACTTACTGGTTAAGAAAATTCATTCTAAAGGTTCTTCGCTTTCGAAACAATATTCGACAACATGCCTGCAATGAAACTGAGAAAAACTTATCACAGGTCATATGAAGTGGTACACTGATGCGTAAAATTAGGTGTGTGTTGGTGTCGCCGGTAACTGAAACAAATGTCACGACTAGTCGTTAGGAAGCAACAAAACAAAACAAGAATTTACAAATGTGAGTAGTAACGCTTCCTGTAAGGATATTGAGGATATCGGATTGACGTGAAATATGGTTCATTACTATTGGAGGAATTTACTTTCATAACAAAATGCGTCATTAGAAAACCTCGTACATTAGTAAAACCGTTTGTCAGCGCAATTAGAAATTTGCATTCCTTAGTTTCTTATAAACGCAAATATGTAATGTGATACTTTCTCATCACATTCATGAAATATGCTCATTGGAATACACTTCCAAAATGGCAGCACTAGATATTTTTAAATTTCCATTGTTATTTGCCTGCTTTCTTGTTTCTTTCATCCACATCGGATTATTTAAAGCGAGCAGTGTTCTTTTTGTAGCCACAATTGCACTCTTCCAAGAAACAAGAGAAAAATCAGCGTGGCCATTCACCCTTTTTCCGTCCACATTTCTCTTCATATGTAAGTAGCGGTGTTTTTGAAACTGTAATAATAATAATAATAATAATAATAATAATATATTTTTTAAAATTATACATACAATTTATATAATATATATAATACAGATATTTATATAATACAAATATTTATATAATACATATAATTTAATATAATTACATATGATTTAAAGATAATACTACAATTTTTCACTTGTGGTTCAATTCAGATTCCAATTTATCGCATACTTTGTGCAGTGTGCAAATTCATATAGTTCAACAATTCGTGTGTTATTAGTAGTAATAACGATTTTAGTAATAGTTTATAATCAGTTATAATTCAGTTACACAGGATAGATTACACAATTATCTATCTATCTATCTATCTATATATATATATATATTTTTTTTTCAGTACCGAATGCTAGGAAAATATCTTATTTAAATTGCATAATAATGATATTAACAATGTGTTTTTGCATCTTTTTTCACATTCATATTTACAATTGTTCATTTAAATTTACAATGATTCATTTTTTATTAAATCATTTCGAATTCGATTTTGTGTTCGTCCTGTTCGAACTCATCATACATGTGCAAAGATGTCTACATCTGTAAGGCACAAGGGAAGAACAGAAATCTACAGACAAGCGTATATACAAAAGAAAATGCAGGTAGATTATTATGTCTGTTCACGAATGTTAGATGAATCAGAAACATAGGGGTAGAGTTTGTTGCCTTAGTCAATATGTTGGGATTCCAGATTATAGGCATTTGTGAGACTCATGATATCAGATGACTTGAATCCAGTTAGAGTTGAGACCTACTGTATGATTGTAGTACTACTACTAACAATGTTTCATGTGGCAGACAATTTGAAGATATCTGGTGTGAGGTGGAATCTAACAAGATCAATTATATAGTGGGGTGTTGTTACAGACTTTGTGGATCGGCTGCTAGTGATGAAGAAATGCATCACCAAATAGACAAGATGAGTGCGAAAAGAGTAATCAAAATGGGAGACTTTAATTATCCAAGTATTGATTGGTGAGCAGCAGAATCCCATGGAAATAATGAAAATGCATTTATTGAGCTGTTGCGGGACAACTTCCTCAACCAGCATGTGACAGAAAGAACTGAAGGTCGAACATTGTTAGATTTTTGATTTTTACTTTTGTGTTATGTTTAACTTTACGCTTTCAAATTACATTTTTATCATGAAAATATCTGAACCTCTTATACGAGTTCAGATATTTCCATGAGTGTTATTTATCCTTGTTGGTATCAGTAACTCCCTCGTTCTCAGTTTATACCTGTTATCACATTGGTAGTAATCTAATATACATTGAGCTTTCAATTCCGTTGCATACTTTGGGAATGACTTTGTCTTCCTCCTTGAAACTTTTTCAGACTTCAGCACACTTGTTCATGCATGTTTCTGTCGCGACGCAGCCGTTTTCTTTGCTGGGATTTGGTCTAATTAACCGAACTTTATAGTATTTTACAGTTTACACAACATTCAGTGCAGTGTCACTAATCGGTTGTCGATTGGTGACACTTGATTTCAGCATTTGCAGCAAAATATAGCAATCTTACATAAATATTTCGATATTTGGTTGGAGAAAGTTTTCACACAGATATAATCGTATAAATAGGCACAAATCCCGCTGTCTAATGGTAGCTCAATAAGATAGTGTGGTAACTACAGCACCGTGTTTCCTCAAACGTTTTAGCTTCTAGCACATTGCTTCGCCGTGTGAGCTCTTACGGCACATCCGCATAGCAGGTGCAGCACTGTGCTAGTGCTGTTACCGCTATACAGCCTCATTAGGCGAATCGTAGTTCGAGAAATGTCTTTAACGCCAAAGGTATTCAAAAGTTGCGTGCATGGCTAATATTTTTGGATATTTAAGTAGCCTTAATGCAAGGTAGTCAAATCAAGTGACAACCTGAATGCGTTCTTAAAAAAATTAAAATATGGAAGTCAAAAATTGAAACAATGATCTTGAAATGTTTCCTCTCACAGCTGATACTGACCCGGAGATTACTTCCTGCTTGATGTTAGAACATCTCTCGGTTTTGGAGGATAAACTACAGCAATACTTTCCTTCCCTCAATGTGAATGAATACAATTGGGTCTGCTATCCCTTTGCGTTACTACTGCAGACACAAAACATCCATTTTTAAAAAAAGCAGTAAAGTTGGCAGGACTTCAGGCTCAGAGAACTTTTCAGAGATTTTACTCATTGGATTTTACTCATGAACATTAAAAGTAAGAAACCGAAGTGACTTCTTTCTCTTAATCAAAAATTACGGTTGCGTTTGTCTGCTATTCAGCCACATACTAGACAATTGTGCAAAAGTAAACAAACTCATATTTCCCATTATATTATAAAAATGATGTAGTTATTACCTCATTAATTTTAACCATTGCACTTTGTATTACTTACAAATTACTTCTTTCGCTTCTATTAATAATTAACACAGTTGAAAATATTTAATACCTATTTTATATTTCATCTTATTTTCCCATTTTAATTAAAAATACCTTTTTTATTCTCATTGTTCCGTAAAGCAATTTCCCGGCACACTTTGAGAAACGCTGCTTTAGATCTCGTTTTTCGGAAAAAGTGCTGTCATGAATACAAGTTTAGTCATATAAACGATGGTAGAATATGGCTCAGATTATGCTGAACCGAAATTTTTTCACATAACTGTCAGCAGGTAATTCATGCCTCCATCCCAGATTATAGTTTAATGTTGAATAAAATAACAGATAACCCAATCAATATACATGAGATTTTCAAATGCAATGTTTTGTTCATAAGAATCTTTATTATAATTCCATTCTCTCTTCCTCGTGCTAATTCTTTATAGCTCTAATGAGTTATAAATCTTAGAATATTTATATGTTTACATCTCTAATTTTTATTTGTTTGCTAACGGGGTTCAGATTTTTTAAATAACCAAATATTTTAATGTTAATCAAGAAACCGTTTCCTAGATTAAAAAACAAGGAATTTTAAGACGCATGACGTGATCATTATAATAAGCTGCCGGTAGTCTCATATGCCAGGTAATGAATTATTATCTAGAACACATTCCTCGGTTGGATAGAAACTATGTTATCCCCTTGTTCAAATAATCAGGCATTCTGAGAAAAATATTTAAGTTTAATTTCTTATTATTACTTCTTGAGAAGGGGTGGAAAGGGTGCTGAAACGTAATACACAGCCTCTCTCACTCAAATATCAACCTCACCTTCGCGTGGTCCATCCTGTTCTAAAAGTACAAACGAGGCACTGGCAATTGAGTATGGGCGGTATATTGGTAGATCTGCCTGTCCAGAGGCGTTAGGTAGCAGCCCTACCACTGGACGTATCCAGCGGCAGGTTAGTAACCTGCCCTGGGGAAATTCAAAATACTTTCAAGTCTCATCCAAGAAAACCCGGACGGACCATCAAGGAAAAGACGACAATTCAAGAAACGGTAAACGAAATTGGAAAAAGGAACACATAAAGAAGATTGCAAATGGAATGTGAGAAGCATTGCACACAAAGAAGAACTTGATAAACTAATCCAAGCTAACAAAGATATGCATAGTAACAGAAACAAAGAAAAAACAAAAACGTACAAAAGAAACAAACAACTATATAGAAATCTACAGTGGGGTAAAAAAAAGAAAGAAAGAGCAAAAGCAGGTATAATGATTATGTTACATAAATCCCTAAAGAACAATATTGTGTATTACAACTATTTGAATGAAAGACTAATAGAAATTAGACTGAAGACATTAAAAGGCCACATGACAATAATTGGTGCATATGCACCGGAAGAGGGAAAAGAAGAAGACAGTAATATATTTTATAAAGAATTGTAGAATGCCATAGATAAAACAAACAAAACTGACTATTTTCTACTAGCAGAGATTTAAATACCAGAATAGGAAACAAAAAATACAAAACAAACATGGGTAAATTTGGTGAAGATACATGTAATCAAACTGGTCGAAGACTGCGCGATTTTGTCATTTATAATAATATAAGAATAATGAACTCCGTGTTTAAACAAAAGGAAATACATAAATATACTTGGTCAGTCAGAGATTACAAATCGGTTAATTTAGAATTTGAAATGACTACGTTATCTCAAATTGTAAATTAACGGAGTTAATTTTACACTTAAGAGCATATCGAGGCTTTGAATTAAACTCTTATCATTATATGCTAATATAATGATATAATATAGACAACAATATCCAAAATTCACAAACTTAAAAACAGAAACCACACATGAATCAAGTGACATAGAAGATGAATGGGAAAATTTGAAACAAATTCTTACAAAAGCAGCAACAGAAACGTTAGGAATAAAGCGCAAATGGACTAGAAAATGAGGATTACGATCCCTGAACAAAGAAATAGAAAATATAATAAAAATAAAAAAAGGACAGTTACCAGAAATGGCTAAATTCAAAAACAATAGAAGCAGAAATAGAGTATAAAAGAAGTAGTGCAATTGTAAAACGAGAAGTAAGGAAAAAACGTATGGAACAATTTCGAAACAGAACTAGAAAATGATTTATTTAAGCCACAACCCAAACCTATAAAGTAATAAAATACATGAATAAGAAATAAACGAAAAGATAAAAATACAAACAATAGTTTAAAAAAAGTGGTGACCTATTTCCAAAATCTCTGGACAGATGAGAAGAATGAAATAAAATTTTATAAAACAAAGACTGACCTAACAGAAGATATCACAATGCTAGAACTGAAAAATACAATAAAAAAGATGAAAATAGGAAAACACCAGGAGAAGACAATATAAATATAGAACTATACAAAAATGCAGGTGAAAAATTGAATGAAAGACTTCTGAAAAAAATTTTAATATGGTTTGGATGTCTGGAAAAACTCCTAATTCTTGGAAAAAAGCACTGGCTATCCGATCTATAAAAAGATTGCAATAACTATAGGAGAATTAGTCTGCTGAATACAGGATATAAAATATATGCAGGAATATTAAAAGAGAAGCTAAGCAGTATTGTAAAATACAAACTACTAGAAGAACAAAATGGTTTCCGAAAAGGTCGATCCTGTACAGATCCAATTTTTACCCTAAAAGCATTAATAGAAGAGAAAATAGAATTTCAAAAAGAAACACACATGACCTTTATTGACTTATGAAAAAACCGCCTTTGACAAAATCAGTAGACAAAAATTGTTAAATTGTTTGAAATATTAACTGACTTAAATATACCAAACCAACTTTTACAATCCATTCAAGAAATATATACAGGAAATAAAATAGCAGTTAAATTAGAACACATCTCAGAATGGAAAGATATATCAAGAAGACTACGAAGGTTATACCCTCTCACCTCTGCTTTTCAATATATATATAAATAAAATTATAACAATCTGGAAACACTATAACCCATTTGGTATAAAAATAACCCCACAAATGAAGATAGATACACTACTATTTGCAGATGATCAAATAGTATTAGCTACATCTGAAGATGATTTACAAAGATCATTAAATTATATATCAAAACAATGTAATATAACAATATCTAAAGAAAAAACGAAAATAATGGCATTCAAAGGAAGGAGAAAACCCAATATGACGTAAAAATAGTGATAGATATAAAATACTTGAACAAGTAAATAATTTCAGATACCAGGGATGTAATTTATCATAAGAAGAAGAAAAAGACATAGATACTATAATAGCAAACTTTGTCAAAGTAAATGCCATAATAAACAATATATACTACAGCCATCCCTGGTACAAAAACACAACAGAATCTGACTATATAATGTCTTGTCAAAACCAACTGTACTATACGGAAGAGAAACGTGGACCATAAAAAGAAAATTGGAAAATGAATTCAAACAGCAGAAATGAAGTTTCTCAGAAAAACAGCTGGATACCAAGTGGGAACATAAAACAACCGAAGAAATTTTACAATCCCTGAATATAAAACCAATTAATTAATCAACCAATTAATTACATAAGACAGTATAAACAAAAATGGATAGAATATTTAAATCGAAAGGACAACAGCATACTACCAAAAATATTATACAGATACAAAATAAGTAGAAAGAGAAGAATCGGAAAACCAAGAAAGAGATGGCATGACACAGCAGGAACAGGCCTTCTGGCCTAAAATACATGTTAGGAGGAAGAAGAAGAAGACTTCTTGAGGAAATACATGTTTGGCCCCATGAAAATGACGTTTGCTTCCACAGTTATAGGATGCCAAAAATACTTTTGTAGTCTTAGTCCCGAAAAGGAACTTTTTTTGAGCCTTTCTTCGGCTAATTCTCGACTCAGTTGAACTTTAGCGCAGAGTTATTGTTTTTAACCCTCCAACAAACTTGGGTTTGTAACACACATGAAAAATCGCTAGAACTCACATTATTACAAACAACAATAAGGGTGGTAGGGCTAAGAGAAACGAGATGGTAGTAGTTGTCTGCCATACCCCCCCCCCCTTCCTCTCTCTCTCTCTCCTGGAAGTATTGGTTCATTGATACTTTCAGGCCATTATCAATGAAAGCTGAATGAAGGAGACTGCTGCCACCGATCTTCAAAAAGTTACTTAGGGATCAAGAAGACCACTTCTTTCGGGGATAAGGACGTCGAAGGATTTTATTTATTTATTTTTTATTTCTAAAAAAAAAAAACAATCATCTAACGCCTTTTTATTCCGTATACGGGGAGTAGGCGAGGCCATTTAGCCCTATCTAACTTTTGGAGACTGAGTGGGCAGTTCAATCTCCACTGGTACCAATCAGAGATAGATGGCCCAAGGCTATCACTAATTAAGCGGTACACAGTGAAGAGAGACGGCTCGAATGTGCCGCCGTCTCGTGGTCCCTAACCCTAACACAATATATTTAATGTTTGAAATAATGTGGGTTCTACAGTCGATTTTCTTGAGTTTACGGGACGAAAAACCCGAGTTTCCGGGAGGAAAAACCCGCTTGCGTGCCAGAGATCGACTAACTCGGGAACCGGTCGAAAAAAGGCTTAGAAAAATTTCGTCTAGTCGCCGACTAGACTCGAAACCAAGTCTACCTTCGTGCGGCCAAGCGCCGTGGTGTGTAAACGCCACATCCACTGAGCTACACAGACTTTTATTTCTTTAAAAAAATATTCAAAACGTAAATTTTTCATAACCGCTTTTTGATAAACATTTTAATTCAAGCAGTTGATTAAACATTTTATGCAGTGACTGATTTCGATCGCTCTTCGTCTGCAACACCATTCATTCAACATTCTTTATTTTTATTAATTTTATCAATTTAACGAACTGTATTTCACAAAGAATAATTAAAGAAAAAAATTCCAAAGATTTTTCGTTCAGCAAAAGAAAGTTGGAACACTCTTAAATCAAAAAATCTTGAGATATCTCGCGTCTGCTATTAGTCTTACTTTCTGCAGAATTCATTTGAAATACCAACAATTTGTATACTTGCAGGCATCGAGATTATGCTAGAGAAGAGAAACTGTCTCATTCTCTTATGGTTAAGAGAGCCAAACTGTCTCACGCTCTTAATCATAAGGTTTTTCAGCAAACCGTTTCCTAAGCTTGCTCTTGACATATTGACTAGCAATGTTATGGTATTTTATAGTATTATGGTATTATATTATTATGGTATTTAGAAATATATATATTGGACAAATACCAGAAATAAAATTAAAAAATAAAGCTATGCATTTGATGATTTCAACATTTTTTTTTCAGCCCTGCTTGGTGGAATGTTAGTGCACAATTTTGGTACACGTAAGGTGGCGTTAGTGGGCAGTTTTATCATGACACTTGGATTATCAATGTGCTTTTTTGCAAGAAACGTAAACTGGTTAATAATATTCTTTGGAGTGTTTTCTGGTAAGCTCATAATTGTATACTTTTTACAAAAAATTCAACTGGTTATAAAATAAGAGGTTACAGGTCTGCTTTAAGACTGTGTGATATATTGTGTTAAATGGGAAATGTTTTGTGACGTTTATTTGCAATTGTTCATTTTATGTATTTAGGATTTTTATAATAGAACAGTATGAGAATAACAGATTCAAACTACAACGCTGTTCATGGTTTAGCGTCAGAGTTATAATCATACAATACCTTTGTATTGCATTTCTGCTGGTCAAATACTTTCTCTCTTGTTTTTGCTTTCGATAAACTGCAAGACTTGAGTAACATATCTGTAGACCGAAGTACTCTAACCGTGCATGTGATAACTTCATAAGCCAATCATAACGCAATTATATTTACATTTTTATTTGTTCGAGTAAATATGAGGTATTGATGTTTTATTCCATTTTATTCTCCGATGGGAATAGCAGAAACCCTTTAAGCTCACAGTGTGCTTGATCAGAGATTTTCCTAACTGGTATTTATTTGTATTTCCCCTTTGTGAATTTTACGGCGGAGATTTGCTGAATGACAGCATTATAAAACGGCAATGTCTCATTAAAATAAATAAATAAATGCAAGTCTCTATGTCTATGCTAAAGATCGAGTAACCTTGGAATACATTTCAGAGTTACTGGGGGGATGGGGATAAATACATAGAGAAGTCCTTTTAGTCAGTGATTGTATAGCGATTATAAGGTTCTCTTCTCCTGATTTAACATCAAGGAAGTGACCCTGAGTCTACGTAGCCTGTTGTAGATTTTCGACATAGCTTTCAAGCAACTGTGGGAATACAGTAAAGTCAATTGCTTAATGACCAAGGACTGAATGTATTTATTGGATTTTTTTCTTTCTTCTTCTTAGTGTATAGATTTTTAAAACAGTCCGAAGTGAAAATTCGGTTTCTGCATTATAATTATTATTTTAATCTATAACTGAATTAGTTGCTCATATTTTAATTTTTAAAAGGGTTATTGTATATTATGTTTATTACAAAATTACATAGTTCTGATATGTAGCAGATATATTAGGGAAATGAGAAAATAAAATATGACAGGTAGATATTAAAAGAAGGCCTTCGAACTTATTTGATAAAGCTCTAGAGATAGGATGGAGAATCTAATTGTTAAAATATTTTTTTGGTAGGAGCGATACTAGTTTGAAACTTAAAGTTAGTTCATGTAGTTAATACAATTAATGGAATCAAACAATTGAAACATTTGGTATCCCAATCCCTAAATTAGGGATTGAGATGCCAAATTAGTTTAGGAAGTCGGACAGTACATCGTTGTATGTTAGATAATGTAATAGTTACAAGCAGTTTTAAATTTTGCTTACTTACTTATTTCTCTTCCCATTGGGAGCATAGGACCTGCTAGGTTTAAATAGGAACCACTTATTCAGAGATAATAGAAAGAAAGCGATAAATAATATAACGAGAATTTAAACAAATAATCGTCACAAAGAATCGCATAGAATACATCTGAAGAAGAATATCATCCCATTAAAACACAGTATGAATAGGTCAGTAGATACTGTAGGTATTTAGTTTATCGTTTCTCTATTCATGTACACTTATTTCTGTGGAGGTTACCTGAGCTACGAGTGTACATGAGTGTATATATTTCTTGTGAAAATATTATATATATTTCATCTGAGAACCATAAACTTTGTCTTGCTAGTGTTTTGTTTAAATCCTCTGTTTTGGCTGTAATGAGTATGATAAAACAGAAATCATTCTAGTTTTCCATATCATTACAAAGGAGTATTTTATCATCAGCACACCTCGGATTACTGACACACCTGCAACCTATCCTATCTTAATCTCATCCCGTTCTAAGTAATGGCCTAAGTATACATATTAAACAGTTGAACAGAATCTAGGTATCCTACTCGAAGACAATTAGATAATCCAACATCTGTTCTTACCGTGGTTTCTTGCTTACTGGATAAGTTAGTTATCAACCTAATAATGTGTTGAGGAAAACTCATTACTTTCATTACCTCATGAAATTTCATATGCTGAACACAGAAAAAAAAAGCTTGGAAAGTCTATTTAACATATTATAAAAGGATCTAAATCATTTGTCTAAGTCAGTGGATCTGATGTCTAGTACCCTTGCTTGTCCAGAAATCTGCTTGTTCCCTAAATTTCTTTAATGCAACTTAGAATTATTTTAAATAAAATCCTGCATGAATGAAAGAAAGATTAAACAATCAGCCTATAGTTCTTCCAATCCTTCATATATCTCTCCCTTTTCTTGTAGCGGGGGGGGGTTATGAATGCCGATAACTTCCATCTCCAGCTCATTATTCTTTCTCCCATCAACTTGTAATCAATCTGTGAACTATTATCCATCTATCCTACAGTTGCCTTAATTAACTCTGCTGTGATTCCCTATTCCATCTACACCTGGTTCTTTTTCCAACCTCATGCCTAAGCGGAAGTGGTTTCAAATCGAAATTCTCCTGGTAAGAGGGGCTCTCCTAAATGCTTATTCTCTTTGCTCTACAGATCCTCACAGTACTCTTTCTATTCTTCAGTTAGTATTGATCGATTCCTGTTTTTTGTAATAATTCAATCTAGGCTTAAATCTATGGTTACGTTGTGACCAACCTTTACTCAAGTCAAAAAAAATGAAAAAGCAAGAAAAGATGGCAGAGTTGCAGATACCCTTTCCACAAATCTGTGGAAATTTGGTATTTATCCCATGCTGCCAGGCTGTTCAGGGCTGTAGCCTACTGAATGAAGCAAACGCCTGGGAAAGAGAGAAGACTCCCACCGCAAGAGACGGAATAAATAGATAGATAGATTCACCTATAGCTCTCAAAGACTCCAAGGGAAATAACGAGAACAAAAGAAGAATAGAAAAAAATCAGGACACATATCAGTCTAGAGATAATATAAAACATGGGTATTACTTGAAGTAAGTCATGGTCCGTCTTCAGGTCTCACTGGTTCTTGACTTCTGTACTCAATAAAGTGAGATCTTTATGTGATTGGAGTGCAGATAATAGTGTACTGATACATAATAGAAGAATTTGGAGGAAAATGTTAATAAAGGATAAGTGAAATAAACTATAACTACTACTACTAATAATAATAATAATTGGGAGGGCTGTGTAAGTAGATGAGTAAACGCACAATGAGTGAATAAACACATGGAACAAATTAACAAAAAAATTCGAGGAGTGTGAACATTACACACAGTACAATGATTAAAGCACTAAAGAAACTAGGAACTGTGCTAATTATAAAAACGAAAATTAAAAAAGAAGCGGTAGTGATAGAAGCACAAGGAAACCTCAAGCGCAAAAATGAAGAATTGCAGAAACTCTCAAATGCCAAATGAAGCACATACTACAAAAAGAATGAAAAACAAAACTTCAAATTGGGGGAACACCAGAAGAAAAGACAGAAGATTCATATAATTCACATAACATCTAGTATACATAATTGCAAGAGAATCCTACCTATGCAGTCTTGCAGTATAAGATATTAACCCTCCTCATCCTTAAGAAAATATTTAAAATTATTTTAAAACGTATATCATGGATTTCTCAAATGCAGGTGAACATATCTAGTCATAAATTATAAATTAAAGTCTATGACTCTTTGAAGAAATGGACAGACGTTTCAGCAATACCGACTTCACTATCATAGACACAAACATAAGAACTATAAGAGAAAAGTGAGAATAAATTATTCTCACCTTTCACAGATGTCCTCCTGTCTTTTTCCGCACTCCATAAATTAAACATAATTACTAATTCGCACACCCTTGATTGCACATATCAGGAATTTTATGATTGATTGATATTACTAACCTTAGCCTTCCACCCAATAGATATTCAAAAGCTTTTGATTATCTAGAATAATCACTTATTTCGCCTTCTCTATTGTAAAACATACTGCAGCAGCTGTATACTAAACTAAAACGTATTTTAATTTTTCTTGTAGGTACCGGTGTTGGTCTCATGTTTATTACCATTCCAGTTATAGTCAGCCAACATTTCAATACCATGAAGACAACTGCACTAGCAATTGCACAGTCTGGTCAGGCTCTCGGAGGTTTAGTTTTCCCAAGCTTAATAGAAAGATGCATCGACAATTATGGATTTCGTGGATCATTTCTTATTCTTGGTGCAATAGCAATGCATCTAATAATAGCAGGAATGCTGATGAGACAGTCCCCAAATGCATCAACATGCGAACATTTGAATAAACACGACGTAAAGGAAACTTCTCCTAATCCTCCATTTTCTGACTCAGATGAAGGCCGGGAAAAGAAGAAACATATCGCGAAAAGTAAGCCCACCACTGTGTTTGAGGAATCTGCTTCGTTTTCTGAAGAACGAATGCCAAATATCGAGGAAGTCAGTGCTAGAAAAAAACATTCTGTTTGTGCAGTGTTGAAGTCTGCATTTTCTACACTGCATATCGCAGGTAAACTGCTCATTTCACCAATGTTCATTGTGATTGTGTTTGGCTTCAGTACATATCTTTCTTCATCCATGGTTTATCACACTGTCATTATTGATTTCGCAATTGACAAAGGGATCGCTGCGAATAATGCTGTTTATCTCATTGTGGCTTCTTCCTCCTCTGCTTTGTGCTTTCAGTTAACAGCTGCTTTAATCATCGATCGAGGATTAATAAGCAATCACACTGCGACTGTAATTCTTATGGTGTTAATGGCAATAGACACAGTCTGCATCCCGTTTTCCCAAGGCTTCATCTCTTTAATAATACTGTGCGTTTTATTTGGAATGACACTTTCTGTGCTGCAGACGTACCAAATTTTGTTCCTAGAACTTCTAGGAAAGGAAGTAGTTTCTCTTTCAATCGGTCTTGGTTATTTTGTAGGTGGATGCGTTCTGCTTGTTGTTCCGAGTGCTATTGGTAAGTAAAGCATTTATCTCAAATTTAGAATATTAACTGAAAGTTTAATATGAACGGTTTGTGTCATTTTAAGATATACTAATTGTATCGTTAACTTTTGAAACACGGTTGATTTTACAAAATACTAATTCCGTATATGAAGATACAAGATATTAAAATAATTATGAGGTTGGCTGAGCACTGAATAACGGCAACATTCTGAAAATAACGGACAAGAAACTGCAATGACATTAGGTATCTATTAAAAAAGATTATGATTACCTCAACAAAATGAAATAACAAGTTGTTTAACTTTGTCTTTCACTTTATTCAATCTTTGCTTCTTTCAAACGTAGTCCTCTGTTTATTTCCTCTTCGAAAAGCGATGTTCATATTTCCTTCACATGAAGGTGCTATGTGTCCGGTTCTTTAGTTAATAAATTGTAAATTGTAAATTGCTATTTTCACCAACTCCACGAAAGAGTGTTCTACCCCTAAGGTACTGCTGATTCAACCACAACGCTACGTTGCAGATGGAACAAAATTACAAATTTCAGTCTGAGTCTGTGACAAAAGGAACTTTTTCCTACCTTTTTGTCAACAGTCCACAAGTTAATCGAGTTGTGTCACTAGTACGTAATGCTTTTTCCATAAAATCATGGTTTTAACTCCGGTACCAATAAGACAATAACATATAGTGTCAGCGTTTAGAACCATGTGACTTGGGGCAGTTGAATTTTATACTCTCGTCTCTAAGCCTATTAAAGTCATTGATAGTTTAAGACCGGTTATCTGTGATGACGGTTGCAATTAGCTGCTCACTAGTCTCCATAAGTTGGTATACGGGTTAACGTCTGGTCTATACAATTGAGGAATAAAATGCGTTGGCGGATTTATTTCATTCTAACGACACTCTCTCTCTCTCTCTCTCTCTCTCTCTCTCTCTCTCTGTCAACTCTTATCTGTAAAGAGTACATTAGCCCACTGGTGTCTTGTGCCATTTTTACGAATACAACAGCACTGAAATCATGCCCTACGATGTGCTGTGGATAAAGGGCAAGTACACTACTGACCTTCGGGAGTAGATGAAACGTTTGAATCTCTGCCCAGAGCCTGGATAAAGTGCTGTATGAGATTCCAAACTCTATGGCAGAATCAGTAGTTATGAGGCTTTCTAACTTTCTAGTGAGGCAGTAATGCTTAACCGCGTGAAATCATTTACATGATGTCTCTTTGAGACTTTACACGACATCCAAGGTACAACTTTACTCCTCTACGAAAATAGCTTCCTTCAGAAACAATTCGCTGAGGGCATTCTTCTGTATTTTATCCTGTTCAGTGCTATCACGTGACCTCGTTGTGCACGATTTGAAAATTGTAATGTTTACTGGCTTTCTATTCGAAACCCTCAGTTATACAATTTTCCACGAAAACAATCTTCTATATATTCGGTTGTTATCATCAGAAACGGTCTTCGTCCTTCGGCTTAGAAATAAGCATGCCTAAAAACGAAATAACGCATCCTTTTGAATTCCAATAACGCTGTCAATATGTGCAGATAAGTAGGTGAGATCCATTAGATATATTCAAAGGAAACTGGGTCTGGTTAATATGATTTATTGTAAGTGAATTTGCCAAGAATACTAATAATTAAATAAGCATTATTACTATCCTTGCTCTCCATAGTCAATAGTAATTGATGACGCTTTTTGTTTGGAACGACCTGGGATTGAAATTCACCAATCCACCGCCTAACTTAGATTTCTAAGTTAGCTAGCCGTGATAGGCCGTTGTATTTATGGTTGTCGTGGAAAAATAAGATAATAAAAGTAATGGCAATGATTGTATCTCTCAGTTTATGGGTAAAAAATTTGAAATAAAAGACTTTGGGGGTCTCGGGAATCCAATGCATTGATAATTTCATAACATTGTCATTCTTATATTATATATTAGAAATCCCCTGTCCTTGATCTTGACCACCGAAGCTTAGACCTACTGGTATTTGGAAATTTATTTTTAAGCGAGTTCCAAACACCAAATGTCGTTTGACGTTTGTAAAATCTTAAAGATGCATCTTCTAAATCCTATATATCTATCAAAACCAAATCCATACAAAATGTTACGAATCAGAAGCAAATTCTCTTGTAAATCAAAGTATTTGATAAAAATAAGATAACGCATGATTTCATTTTCTTTCTTTACAGGTTATTTCAGAGATCATATGAAACGTTACAACGGACTCTTCTACACATTAAGTGCCTTTGTTACTACATCAGCATTGCTTTTGATATGTATCAAGAAAGTGAACAAAAATTGAGAAATTAAAATTCTTTGCTCTATTAAGTCCTTTTAAGTCAGGTTGCGTTGTTTTCATTTCCAATATGTTAGCCAAAGATCTACACAACTAAGAATCGGCATCAATCTTCAATGCCATGATTTTTCGAATTTGCTCCTGTTGGAATGAAAATAGGATTGATGTTGATATCCTAGCCTTACCATCGTAATTTTTGATGCATTCTGCTAAAAGCATAAAACAATGCTGCTGAAGATGCTGTAAGGCAAGGGTCTTCAACCTTTCATACAGTGCGGGTCGCATTAAAAATGTCAATGAAGCCCGCGGGCCACTAAGCTATACTGCGGTATTTGGAATTGTGAGATGCATTCTAGATTCACAAGGAACGCTGTACATTTGATGGTTTACATAAAATCCTATAAAAATAAACAAATTCAGCTTTAAGAGCGTAGGTATAAGTCAGGTTCATGATAAGTAAATACAATCAATACTTGAAAAAAGATAATTAATGAAGAAAACATTCGTTTTTTACAATGTCAATGGGCAACTTAGCAATGTTTTCCTTTACCAGCTTGTCGATGTTGCCATCGTTGGAAGTCGCTATGCGCAAAGTTCTCGAGATGTTGGTCCATAATCTGAATTCTTGTCTTGGATTTGACATGCTTCATTCTGGAGAAGAACTGCTTACATAAATATGTGCATCGTAAACAAAGCGCACATCTTCAAGGCATTCCGGCGAAGATTAGGGAATGCATCCTCAGAAATGTAGTCTTTGTAAAATGTAAGTAAGGGCACATTGAAAAAGGTTTCTCTCAAAGAATAATTGTTTTGGAGTTCAAGCTGCTCTATTTGCACTGATCCTGGCATTTTGGCAGCACTGACACTGAATGGCAATGAAATTAAATCTAAAACAGACTGTTCGTTACGAAAATCACTAAATCTCTCTTCGAACTCACTTCGCAACAAAGCTAATTTTGTAACGTGTTCATCAAGAGACGAACAGTTGGACTCAGTGAGAAGTTGAAAATCAGTTAAGTGTTTTTTTGCGAGTTGTGCCTCTTAGAGTTTGAGTTTGGCCACAAAAGCTTTGATGTGATCAAACAGAGTGTGCACCAGTTGATCTTTGGATTGTAGCCGCGTATTTAGGTCATTCATATACGAGATGTAGGTCACAAAGGCAAAGTCTATCATCCACTTCGGATCGTTAAATTCCGCAATCGGATTCCCCTTGATTTGCATGAACTGCTGTATTTCGCTCCTTAAGTCAAAGACTCTTTTAAGAACCTTCCTTCTGCTCAACCAACGCATGTCACTGTAATAAGCCACATCGCCGTGATTCGCTTCGCACTCTTGGGTCAAAAACTCTTGGAATTGACGATGATTCAATAATCTTGCTCTAATAATATTAACAACAGTCACAATAACTTTCATGACATTCTCAAATCCAACAGTTTTCGCGCACAAACAGTGGTAATGGGCGAAATCTTTCCCTTCTAGTTCTGATTCTTTCCGTAGCAGGGCAACAAACATTTCGTTCTTTGCCACCATAGTCGGGGAACCATCAGTTTCTACACCCTCTAGGTTGGTTAAGCTGAGGTCGAAGCGCTGGAACGTTTTTTTGGCGTCTTCAAGAATAGCAGTTGCTTTTGTCGTTCCCTTTATAGCCGAGCGCTAGCAGTTCTTCTGTCACATTTAATTGTTGATAAATATCACGGACAAAGATAGCCAGTTGGGCTGTATCCTTCACATCTGCGCTCTGATCTAAAGCAAGTGAATATGACCTAAATTCGGACGATCGTTTTGTTAAAGTTCCTTCAATGTCATTGGCAAGTTCTTTGACACGTCCTGTTACAGTTTTCCCAGACAAACTCGGTTTTTTAAACACTTCCTTATTATTTGGGCACAGAATTTCCCCAGCAGCGATGAGACACTCTTTCACAATCTTACTTTGACGCACGCTTGGCTCTCTTCCTTCTGCCTTTCAAACGTACCCTGCTGGCATTTAAAATAAATTGGAGACGGTTCACTTTGTCTACACGAAGCCATTTATATTTAAGGTGATCGAAAATGGACGCATACTTTGACGCATAGTGTCGTTTTTTTATTGTATTTTTTTGATACTGACACTGACTCAAGACAAATTAAACACACTGGTTAATCGTCGATCGGCACAAAAAATTACAAATTGGTCTATTTTTCATTAAAACCCCTACAAGATTCACTTGATATACGCTTTTTACTGGTAGTCGCCATAGTGATAGAAGATGAACCCAAAAAACTATCCAAAATGGCCGTGTAACGGTTATTATCCTCTGAGTCTCCAACTAATGAAAAAAGTCTGACACGACGAGCCTGCATGCGCTTATACACGAATATCACATTGTTCACGACTGACTGACTGACTGACGGTGGATGAGATCCTCTTGTATTTATATGAAAATAGCGAAGTATCGGGAACCTTCGAGATGTATCTGGAAGGCACGCACTAGACAGCGCACTCGAACGAACTACTGCTTCACCCATCTACCTGCGACGTTAATACTAGTACGCGTCGTTATATCAAAACTGGTTCTGAATAATTATTTAAAGATTCCTCTGCTCTAACATCGTGGCGCTGGTAGATGGCTGAAGAAGCAAGTCTATTTATTATTTATTTTAATAGGAATTTTATGTAAAGCATCAAATATACAGCGTTCCTTGTGAATCTGGAAAGCATCTTACAATTCTAAATACCGCAGTAAAGCTTAGTGGTGCGTGCGCTTCATCGGAATTCTTTTTATTTAATCGTGTTTTAATGTTAAGTAGTTATTTTCAGCAGGGCTCTTCAACTCATGGCCCACGGGCCACATGTGGCCCGTGGGCCATGAGTTGAAGAGCCCTGCTGAAAGGAATAGGTTTAACTTTAACTTATGTAGGTTTTACTTATATATGGTAAACTTTATTCTTATGCAGTTATAATTGCGATCTCCGTGCATGTTAAGGAAATTTATAATAAAACCTCAAACATGGAGTTAGCAATTTCGAATAGTATAATACTAACAGTATAAATATTTTATATTCGTACCAGTTAGATTATTAACTATGATTTTTTTTACTTGCTAATAAATGTGATAATTCATATCATATTAAGTAATATTGTATTTAATTTTCAAAGCCCTGTCCTCAAGTGAGAGATAAGGTAATGTTTAAGTAACATTTTGATTTGTGCAATACTGACTAATACTGTAGCCATACTATCAATAAAGGTAACTCAGTGTATAAAAATGTCACATGCTTCGAAAGGAAACATACAATTATATACTGATGATATACTGATATATGCAACATTATTTTCTTAACGCTAAAGTGTTGTACATTCCTTAAACATGGATATTTCATCATCGATCTTAGTTATACCAAAGGTGCAACAGAAACCAAAGAAACGTTGCAATGAACTATTTTAAAGAAAATAGTCCATTGCATCGGGAAAATTGGATAAACAACATTATCTCTCTTAACTAACTTAGCAGCCTTGGCAGGGCCGCCGAGAGGGAGGTGACATCTGAGACTTTTGTCACAGGCCCGGCATCGAAAAGGGCCCGACCGACCTGTCACATAACTATGTTTATAATGCATGGTTTTAATTTTCATAATAATACAACAATGATAAAAGATAATGTCATATCAAGAATGATACTGTGTTTTGTTTTAGTCAGACGGCAACGCTCTTTAGCTCACCGTGAGTGTCCAGAAGACACTGATTCTCTCCGCGGGGATCGCTGTAGTTATAGCAGGTGATGACGTCTATAGTTGTTCGTGCAAGGTTGTTGTAGTCGGCTAGCTAGTAATTGCATTCACAGTAACGTTCCCTGCCAGGACGCTTCGTTCTTGTTGGTATTTTGATAGACGAAAGTTTTGTGATTGTTTGTAAAGTGTGCAACTGTGTAGGCTGTGCGCTAAAAAATGAAAGTAAGTATTCTTATTAATTTGATTTTTTTATTATTAAAAATATAATTTTAATAATAAAAATTTGACCAACAGAAATGTATCATCAAAAACGAAAGGAGAAAAGAGATTGGGAGAAGGCAAAAGAAGATTAAAAAAAACAAGCATTTACTACTGAAATATTTGAAGATGGAAGAACCCCAAGATATTGAAATTTCAAGTAAACCATGTGCTAATAGTTTAACTGCTGACATAAGTAATAAAGAATCTTCTTCACCTGGACCTCTGAAGTGAACTCTGAAATAGACGCTAGGGACAATTTAAACTTTAAAGATAAAGAAAAAAAATTGCTTGGACCTGGAATTGAAGCAACAATCAGCACTACGACCGATGCAGTTGGTAACAACGATTTAATATATGAATAATTTACGTCAGCTGGAGGTGAAGCTGAAGCGACTACCAACTTAGAAGCTACCGAAGTTATAAATTACGAAGATCCAGGTACTTGTCTAGATTTCTTTAGTGATATCAATCGACAATTAATAGTTACTGAATGTAGTGGGCATAAATGCATCTAAATGTTGTTCGGAAAGTACAATATATTTTGGAAACTTGAAGTGTTCATTTGCATTTTTTAGCTCAAGCCCAATGAGATGGCAAATTTTATGAAAAAACTGGCTGTTCTCTTCATGGTCTATTTCAAACTCGCTGGAGTTGTAGAATCGATGCGATTCGACCGGTTGCTCAGAAGCTTCCAAGTATTTTTAAAGCTTTAGAGAATGTAATTTTGACTGGGAATGAAGGTCATCAAATGAAGGTCATTCCATAGCTGTTGCTCTAAAACGATATTTTTCATGTTTCAAAGCAATATTTTTGCAACAATTTGGTTTAAAATTTTAGCTTCCATTGACGAACGAAATAAAATATCTCAATCTAGTACCATATCGATTGATACTGCAACAGCAAATGTTGAGTCTCTTCTGAAAGAACTTGAACATTTTAGAAATAAGTGGCAAGATGTTCTCTCTGAAGCTACACTTGCTGCAGTTGAATTGGGTATAACCCCAAATGTCGAAAAACGGTCGAAAGCGAAGAGAATAAAGAGCAGATGAAGAAAGTGCAGATGAGGATGATACATAAGGACATTTTAAGATAATTCTATATTTTGTTATACTGGGTACAATTATTTTCCAACTTCACATGAGCTTCACTTCTTTAAAAAACATTTCGAATTTATTTTAACTAATATTAAATTTTCAAACAATAAATCATCAAGAAATTTCTGACTCGTGCAATAATTTAATAAATAAATATTCGAAAGACTTAACATCATCTCTGAGAGACGAAATCTATCACATAAAAATGATTTATAACGCCATGTTTAAAGATGTTATACCAGGACTAGATTTATTAAATACCATTCATAAATTTCAACTTCACGGTGTTTTTCCCGAAATATGTACTTCAATTCAGAATTTTTTGCATAATACCAGTAACAGTTGCCGATGGTGAAAGAGCGTTTAATAAACTTTCAGCAATAAACATCTTCAGTAGATCATCAATGCTCCAGGAAAGATTACACAGCCTAGCTTTGCTATCAATAGAACATGACCTGGCAATGAAAATTGATTATGACGAGGTGATTAAAGATTTCGCTAAACATAAAGTGAGGAAATGGATGAGACAATAAAAATTTTAAAATTCTCATTTATTTAATGTTTGTATTTTGTATGGTATGTAATGTATCGAATTTTGAATTTATTGTACACTATTTTTAAAACAAATGTTTAATGTTTTATATGACTTTTTTTATTAAACAAAAGTGATGCACTTTTTTATGTGCGGCCCGGACCACAGACTTGTCACGGGCCCAAAAATTTCTCTCGGCGGCCCTGAGCCTTGGTATTGTTATACTAAATGGATTTCATCTTTTTGAGACAGAAGGACGCTTAGTTGATTGAGGTTCGGTTGATAGCAAGAATTCTTTTCAACAAGATAGTTAAACAGTCTGATACGGTGGCTTATGTTTCCCTAACGGAGCGGTTGTCGTGCCTCAGAACGCCAAAGGAACACAGAATTAACTGGAGTATACTAGCTTGGTATCAGTTTAATGGACGTAATTCTCAATAGATTTATCGTACCTAAGATGATTTTTGTAAGCACTTTTTATATGAAACTGCACGAGAATTGTAAAGTTGTTTTGCTAAAATAAATAAATATATAAAGATAAAAATGTCATTACTAAACAGTAGATATTTTTAAAAAGCATGTTTATAATGATCACCGAAACCCGCACTGGCTTCCTAAAGCAATCTTTGAGACAAGCTTGTTTGCAAGACAATCCTCTCGAATACGAAGATTTAACCTAATTGCGCAGTAGCATCAGTCATTAAATATTGCTTAACATTATGGTTTTATATAAAAACTGAAAATTACGAGAAATGTATATAAAGAAGCCATCGATATTTATGACTAACTCGGATTTTGGTTCTCTTGACACATTTCCATACTTTTCTTTTTCTTTTCTCGCGGCAATCTTTTACCTTAGCCTATTATGTAGTAACTATCATGAATATGTTAGTTAGAAACGTTTAAAGAAAGACCATTATCGTTTTGATTCTAGTCTCCCACTAGATGCACTTTGTTGTTGTTGTTGTTGTTGTCCCTGGACAGCTCCAGAATTAGTTCATATTTCGCACCAACAAATAACAAGTAGGATTTTTTCCCAGATATTGCGATGTTTAACCGTAACTCAGAAATTTCTACGTAATAAGAAGAAGAACTGGGATTAGAAACCAGTACTTGGCCCTTGGAAAGAGAATGTACTCCATCTCTGCATCGTGCGAAGTGGAGATAGTCTATGTTTTGAAGTTAAAAACGTTAGATCTAAAACCAATGATATTCATGGAATGAAAAGCGAGTTAGAATATTATGTAGACGAATTGTCCCTAGAAATATGATCGCTGCAATTAAAAAATAACCCGCCTATTGAAGAACGGTCGAATAATAATTATAAAACACACACTGCATTATTAATACTGAAACTCTTCCCCAGAGTATGTAAAATAAATGTTAATACTCTTACGGAATCGACACATAGTTTTTAATCACTTACAATATCTCAGCGTTTTGCTAGATATCAAGTAGCCATCATCCTTAGGATACAGAATCTAGACCATATTAAAATATAATCCAATACGACTAAAACCAGATCTTGAAAATACAGTACCTTATACACCTTGCTTGAATAATCTAAAAGAATAAATCCAATACTAATAAAAAATACGAGAACACGCTTCATCTCTGAGACCAACTGTCAGTGTGAGTGTTAAATGAACTGATCATTTAGCACTCACACATTTCTAATACTGAGAAGTGTCCTTGAAAATGAACATTACGTAAAAGAATCACGTCGCATGTATTAAAAATTATACTAGATAATTATTATAATTATTAAGTGTTAAAGTGAAAATTCATTCTGAAAAATGACAAATAGCAATTGGGTTGTATATTAAATTTATGGAATACTTATAACAGATGGAAAATGGTGTATAAGCTTCGTTATAAATAAGTTCATTAGTTTTTTCTTCAGTCAGCAAAGGTTGGTCGATTGGTAGAGCCTCTGCTACTAATGGCTCACCCAAAAAATTAAGCAAGTGTAAGCACGGTTAGTAGCTGGAAGAGGATCAATCGTTCGATGCTGTTGGCACACTCTCCCTCGATGAGTCTTTGGATTCTCTGGAGGTGTCACATAATAATATAAACATTATTTATTACAATATAATAGAATTATATTAATTTTATTTATATTCCTATTCATTCCTTTAATATTTTTAAAGTGATAAAGAAATTTCTTATTCTGTGCTGCCATTTTTTTTTTGTTGTAAAAATTATAAAGTTTGACAACCAAGGTTATTGACAGAACTTTTTCGAGGGACCTAACAACAATAGAATATCGAATAACTAACGCATTACAACCTTTATCATAATTCGGTAAACATCAGTTCATCTTCTACCGTAAACAGTAAACAAGTAGATTACTATATCATTATCTCCAGCAAAACTTTCGCGTTTTAATAAACTCATTAAATGAATTACTGTTTAACAGCAATTATGTGATTCTTCTGTTGCTAAATTAAAAAAAAGGCAGAGATCAGTTTAAGAACTATAACTGATTTTTGCTTTTAAAATTTTACGTAACAAATTGTGCAGTGATATATTATTTAGTATAAACTTTACTAAATAATATTGCTCCAAACTCGAATAATAATTTATAATAAACTATATATTAAGAATAAATGTATAGAACATTTTAAAATGAGTAAAAAAAGTTATTTATGCCTGCCAAGTATTTACAATTACATTTATACTGGTCAGCACTGCAAATAAAATGTTAATATATACGTGTAATTTAATTATTCGTTGGATTCTGAATGATATCTTTTTTTTTTCATAAAAGGGATTAATTAAACATTTTTTCAATAAAAATTAATGCCATCAAAAATTACTGTATTGGTGTCATTATACTAGAGCTTCCGTAATTCAGCCAGTTTTTCTTAACTTCGACAGATCTCAGTTTGAAACCTTCCTAGAACCGGAAGATCCTTTGTAAAGCTTTTCTATCAAAGGTGAGTTAGAGGGTTTCATAAAGGGGATAAGTTTTCCCTCCAGAAATCTTTTTTCCCTCATAAGGCAAGATGAACCACAAAGATTTGTGGTTCATCTTGCCTTATGAGGGATTTGTATCCCCTTAATTAATAATAATAATTATCAAGTAGTTTTATGCATGTGATCTATGTCCATATACATGCATGTACTTTTATATGCAGGTATGCTCATGTATAGATTGTAAATAATATCCATGAAGAATAAAAAAAAATTGATTTAAAAAAACATTAATTATATTATTATTCTAGCAATTCCAATGACTCATTGCTGTAAGGTACTCTACACAACAAAATTTACATCTCTGTGCACTGCTTAATCTTTAACCAATATGCACAATCCACCTGCATATTATGCCGTGTAACTCAGAAATATTGTTTTTGTCTATTAATTGTGTGTGACATATTATATTATATTATATTATATTGCCAAGTTGTAAGTAAAATATGAAATTTTAAACCTCTTCAGTATTATATCATCACAGTTAACTGTAATACATGTTTTTTTTTTCGTTTTTTTTTAATCGGTGTCGGAAGATTTGTAGAAGTATCAAGTTTATTATTATTAATCCTGTGCACATGCATCTTTTTTGCAGTTGCGGTTTTGGGATTACGGGATGTGAAATATATGTTATATGACTGTTAATTACATGTGTTCATTTTGTCGGATGATGTAGAACGAATAATTCAACAGAGGAAAAAGCATTTCTACTAACGTAAGAGAACTGTTACCTCACGTACGGACGAATAAGATCCATTATTCGAATACAGGTCTCTGCAAACAAACATACGAACCAGCCTAATGATATTATTCAACTGACACACTGATGCGTGAAGCCAGTTCCTTGTCTTGGTGTTAAACGTGATTGAACCAAATCCCACTCAGATTTAAGTCGAACAAAATATGAGAAGAATTTATAAATGTGCGTAGTAATGCTTCTTGTAAGAATCGTATTGTGGCGAAATATCATTTCATTACTATTGGATATAATTCCCGTTTATAGTGAAATGTCATTAACAAAACCTGACACTCTTAGTAAAAATGTTTGCCAGCATATTTAGCGGAAATTAGTGTATTTGCATTTCCTTATCAGGTTCTTTCTCAACACTGTGTTGCTTTTTCATCGCATTCATAAAGCATGTGTCTTCGGAAAATACACTCAACATGGTAACACTAGATATTTCCAAAGTTCCTTTGACTTGCCTGCATTCTTGTTTCGTTTATCTCCATGGGAATATTAACATCGAGCAGTGTTCTCTTTGTAGCTACAATTGCACTCTTCCAAGAAACTAGAGAGAAATCAGCGTGGCCATTTAGCCTTTATCCATTCACATTACTCTTCACATGTAAGTAGAGGTGTTTTTGAAACTAAGATTTTGAATAATAATATTTTTATTGATTAAAAAAATATTTACATATATACAATAATTATCTTGAGTGATATTTCAACATGTCATTTTACAAAATACAGCAAATAAGTGCTGCAGATTATTGTTCATTTTCTACATTAGATTTCTATAAAAAGTTAATAATAATTGTATTATTAAAATTATGATTATATATTATGTGTTTGCAACATGTGTTGTTCTGGTTTCAAACAGTGAAATTCATACATTTTTTGTCTAATGTATTAATAATAGTTACTGTAGTTGGTAATTTATAGTTGCAGTTAAATAACATTTCATTTTTATAGTATTTATACAATAAGAATAAATTCTATATTTTGTTTTACAATTTTTGCTTTAATGTATTTAAATACTGTAGTTATAATAAATAGATTTTTTTCCTTGTGTTGATCTTGAGTTATAATGTCTCAGCTTGCATCCTCGAAGCTTTTTATTAAGTTGCTCTGAGGAAAACACCAGTTAGTTATTGTTTATTGGCTTAAATGAATCTCAGTAATAATAATAATAATAATAATAATAATAATTTTGATCAAGAAAAATATATAAAAGCAATTTCGTCTGACGAACATTATAAATACATAGGAATATTAGAAACCAGTGACATTCTCCACTCGAAAGTTAAACAACAGGCAGCAGAAGAATACACCAAAAAATACAAAACTATTCTGAAAACAAAACTAAATGGATTAAACACAATTAGAGCAATGAATTCTTGGGCTCTATCAGTGATCCGATACACAGCTGGCCCAATAGATTGCACAAAAGAAGATCTGGACAAATTGGATCGTAAAACTAGAAAACTAATCACTATGCACCATGCATTACATCCACGAAGTGATGTTGACCTGTTGTACCTATCGAAGAGAACAGGTGGACGAGATCTAATGCAAGTAATACAGACCTGGGAAAGAAGAAGAAATTAGCTTAAAAAGTTAGAAATAACTGATATCTGAACTGGAAAAATAAACCTTTGCATGGCCAATTTCTTAGAGATACTGAGGACAAAATTAACGTGGAAAAAAGACGTAGCAATGGCTAAAATATGCATATATTAAAAAAAAAAGAAGCAGATGGATTTATTCTAGCAGCTCAAGAACAGGCATTTCAAATTAATGCAATGAAAGCAAAATATTTCAGAACATCAATAATAACAGAAAATGCAGATTATGCGATCAGAAAGATGAGACTGCAGAACATCTAATCAGTGCCTGCAGCAAAATAGCTCAAACTGACTATAAATACCGCCATTATCAAGTTGCCAAAATAGTTAATTGGCATGCATGCAAAAAATATGGCTTTCCTACCTCTGATAACTGGTGGCAGCATAAAATAGAGACTGTATTGGAAAACGAAACAGCAAAAATTCTCTGGGAACTTTCTAATACAAACTGATCGTCATTTGGAACACAATAGACCTGACATCACAATTATCGAACATCGACAAGTTTGGATTATCGATATCGCAGTACAGAGTGATAACAACATTAACGACAAATAATTGGAAAATTTCACTAAATATCGAGATCTGGAAATCGAAGTTGGCAGGCTGTGGGTTAAACGCACTAAAGTTATCCCAATAGTTATCGGTGTACTTAGCACAATTTCAAAGAGGCTATCCAACTATTTACAGCTATTAAACATCAGTGAAGTCACCCCATATGACCTACAAAAAAGGTTATCCGGAGAGTTCATCGAAAAGGCCATTAATCGAAAGACAATTCAACGAAAAGGTAATTCATCGATTGAACAATTCATCGAACGACAATTCGTCGAAAATGTAATTCATCGAAAAAACAATTCATCGAAATTTTAACTTTTCGAAAATGTTATGAAAAAAGTGATCCATTTAGAACAAAATACTGAACCGTGCAGAGTGAGAAAGCAATGCTACTTTAATAGGGAATAATTATAGAACAATATGGTTTCTTATTATCTTTCTTGTCCGATAACTGTTTCATGTCTGTTCATGAGACTGATTTACCTGTTTCCAGGAGGAAAATCCCAGTCTACGCAAGATCCATTATTATTATTGTTACTAGTAGTAATATGCGACATCAAATAGCGAAAAAAATTAGTTTCAAATAGCGAATCTGATTCAGATTCGCTATTTGAAACTTTTACAAGAAAATGTCGAACCGTTCCAGTTTTCAGTTCAGCTATATTCCGAGCAACAGAGAAATAACGTGTCCAAATTATGTATCACAATAACTCTCTGACTTAGCGGATTAGTAGAAGTTATCGGTACAAGAAGCTGTCTGCACAGTTCAGTTTTTGTTCTAAATGGATCACTTTTATTATAACATTTTCGAAAAAAGTTTCGAAATGATATTAGCAATTCCACTTTGCTTGGATCAATTTAATGAAATTTTAGTTAAACTTTTCTGTGAATTGTTTTTTCGATGAATTGCTCTTTCGATGAATTGTCTTTCGATTAACTGTTTTTGTGATGAATTTTCATGGAACCACAAAACATAGCATCACTTGGAACAGTTCATATTTTACGACGCTACCTGACAGACTATTCTTAGATTCTTGGGAAGAATTTGAATTGTTCTGTATCACCAATCAAATTGTTGTTTAAATAATATTTGTTGTTTAAATCTTGTTTTGATTGTGTATCAATTATGTGAATTAATAATAATAATAATAATAATAATAATAATAATAATAATAATAATAATAATAATAATAATAATAATACAGATCCTTACTGCTCACGACCTACCTGCACATTTTGGTTTTCGTAATCATATTTTAACGATAACGTGCTTGGTTCGTTTCATGGATAAATATTTTTTTGCGTAGAAATTACTTATATAATCTTAATCTATTTGCCTGCTTACATAATTGAAAACCTAACCTTGTCACCTTAAAACGGTTATTTTGTCTGCACTGCAAAAGCTATCATAAAAGTTTTTCATGTGCTAAATGGAGTTTAGAATCCAGATTCTTCAAACTAAAGGGTTTCTTGGAAACCTACTGAGTCTCAATCAGAACATCTTGCTATGCGGAAGAGGAAACATTTCCAAAACAATTATAACTAATGACAGTGGATGCAGTAGCAGAGAGCCTTACAATTTTAACATTATTTTTATACGGAATGCAAAGTTTGCATTATCTTACATCCTAACACTCATGTTTATAATCGAACGAATTTGGTGTTTGCATTCCACATACAACATCTTTTACCATCACAAGGAGATGAATCATTGACAGTGTCGATTTTAACGCGCACGCGCACGCACGCACGCACACACACACACACACATACAATACAATAAAAAAATGGGAAAATGGGTATTGTGTTTGGAAAATTCTCGCAGAGAACTGCCTAAATTTATTCACGAAAGATGTTTTTTATTGTTTTTATTTTTCATGTAGTCAATATGTTATTTCAAATGTTTACTGTTTTATTAATTTTCAAAAGATTTTTATCTAATTGTCGGAAGCTTTTGCACTTCTGACGTCATTTCTGATATAATTCTTTTAGCTCTACAAATATTTAAAGATTCTCCATAGAGCTGACAGATTTGATGATGCCTTTCAGTTAGAAAGAACTGCGTTCAAACCGCCGTTATAAATTGAAATCCTGTAAAGCTCTACCGATATTCGATTGAAGGTGGGTTAGCCCATCTCATATGGAGGGTGCAGGATTTTTACGTGAAATTCGGTTTTTTATCCCCAACCGCCAGTATGACACATGCAATTCTCATACAAAGTACATCTATATGTATAACGAGTTTATCATTAAATTATGAATATGAAATTCAAGAATATTCAGAAACTCGTGGGCGCTTAAGTGGGGGAATTATGAGCTCTTCAGAACCATCGATGATGATGATGAAAACTTTTAAGCCCCATGTCGGTTAAAAGATTTATTATATACTCTCATTGAACGCAAATAAATATAATTGAAACTCCAGCATATGCTAAGATATTTCCAAGAGTGTTGTTTATCGAGTTAGCAACAGTAACTCGATATTTACGAATATCAATACATTGCTAATGACAAGCTAACATATTGTTCATTATGAATACAATTATATATTAAGGTTATAGAAGTCAAATGTAGCCCACTTCCACCATTAGCTGTCTTCTCTATTGCATTTAATTTCTGCCAGTTTGTATACTTCCAGGTAAGAATAATGAAAAACAACTGACGATAACTCACGCTTAATACTAGGGTTTTTAGGAGGGTTTTCTGATTTTCTCTTTACATACACTGCTTAGAAAGGACTCACGTACACCATAGTGTGAAGAACAAACAGCGATGATGCCCATCTTAATAAGATGCAGGATCTCCTTTCACCTAGATGTCTGCAGCAATCTTATGGGATATATTCCACAAATATACAATCGTGATCACTGGGAATTTTGGACCATTCTTCTTTTAGACATGTAATGAGGAAATTGTTTGTGGGGAGGACGTTCCCTTACCTCCTGACGCTCCAGTTCATCCCACATCATTACACATCAAGGCTCTGTAGAGACCAGTATAGTGACGTTTATGTCCACAAACTAGCAGTTACAGTAGCAGCCATATGACCTTTATAGCAGCCTTATAACATCTGTTATTTATTATTTAATTATATATTTTCAAAGAAAAGACAATGATAAATGCCATAGAAATGCTGCAAAGTAGGAATCACAATATTTTCCAGAAAGTTTAGTTACCTCTCAGAGGTCAATATTTGTGGCACACAAACAGAGCTCCGAAGCCAAACCATGAAAAACAGGACAATACCTTCAAGTACCTTCACTCTATCAAGAGACGTTCATCAGACTTCCTCCACATGTAATCCTTCCATCAGTCCATCTGCTAGGTAGAGAGTATAACATGATGCATCTCCTCATAACACAGCTGTCCAAGTTTCCGTATCCAATTGTTTACGTTATTTGAACCACTGAAGACGACAATGCATGTTGGTTCAGATAATGTGATGCTTGCCTATCTCGGTTCTGCGAAGGAATCCCATTTGTTGAGCCTCGGTATGTATTTTGTTTTGTATTTGCGCAGATTCCTGTTCCAATCGATGTCCGGAAGTCTGTATTCGACATGTCGGCTGACGAATGGCGATCTTTACATATTATCTTCGTAGTATACTACAATCACATTCGGTGAGTGTGTGGTGAGTCGTCCACTGCGGGTTTCACTTACAGTTGACTACCTATGCTTTCATGTCAGTATGCAATCACTAATTGTTGACCTGTGATGATCCAATTTGTAAGATGAACAGTTTGCTGAACAGATAGGACTGCAACTTCAACATTCCGTCTTATCGCAACGCCTCTTTCATACTCTGTCAGTTCCCATCTCGCAACAGTTTTACCTGGCCACAGCTGCACTGACTTCAGATCATCCTATTCCTCCAATTAATACCGTCTACAAAGAGGTGATTCGTTAAAAAACACGATACCCCCTTGCCCAAGGAGATCTATGTTGACGTATTTCACAAATGCTAGAAATAAAATTTCAAAATGGAACCATGAATCGTATGATTTCAACAATATTATTTCTTTCTTTCTAAGCTCTGCTCGGTGGAATGTTAGTGCACAATTTTGGAATCCGCAAGGTGGCGCTAGTTGGCAGCTTTTTCATGATACTTGGATTAACTATGTGCTTTTTTGCAAGAAACGTATACTGATTAATGATCTTCTATGGACTAACATGTGGTAAGTTCACAAACGTATATTTTCCTCAAATATTCGAATAGCTTTACAATAAGTTAGAGGATAAAAGTCTCTGTTAACAGAATGTCAAGGAAAATACTGAATTGCCCTATTTTATTAATTATATAAGTAAAATTGGGAATGATTTGTAACTTTCATTTATTAGGCCATATTGATTATTTATTTTCCAAAGAACAGATTTGTTCTTTGGAAAATGTGTTCATGTTTTGGTGTTTTAGTTATAATGCATGTAATGCTCTTCTATATTTCTACTTTCTACTTCCGATAAAATGGAATACCTGAATAATAATTTTTCTCTCTATTAATATACTGGAATCCCGCATATATAAATACTCTAAGTCGTCTTAATATGAAAATTATCATATCATTACATTTCAATTTTTTCTGTTTGCATAAACATAAGGTATAATTCAATATTTTTCTCAGTCTCTTTTTTAGTCGCGAATAAGAATAGCAGAACTTCTTTTTGTTTAGACTCTGCTGAATCAGAGCCCACCTAATCCTAAGAAGTATTTAATGGTCTATGGACTAACAGAAACTCGATAAATTAACTCGTTTATTTGTATGTTCTCTTCTGTATGCTCCAGTTGATTGTAATGTATTGAAGATAATAAAAACAGAATATATTAAAATAAATTACAGGGAAAGCATCTTTACTTATGACAAAGATGGAGTATCACTGGAATATATTCCAGAGTTATTGAGAAAATAAGAAAAAGCTCTTTTAGTTGTGATTATATTACATTTATAATGTTTTATTCTGCTGACCTAATCTCATCGAAGTTGCGATGAATATGATGACACAAGACAGTATATGTAGTTCCATCCAGTGTTTTGTTTGTTTGTTTGTTTGTTTTTCATGGTGTTACTGTTAAATAGAAAATAAGAATGGAGAAATAATAACTGAAGAAGATAAAATCCTAATGCGATGTAAGAAATACTTTGAAGATCTATATGACAAGGAAAAAAGACCAAATGAGCTACCATTGGAAGATATAAAGAAGATAAATGAAGATGGTCTAGACCCAGAGAGTTTGAAGACAGAAGCAGAAATAGACATTAAAGAACTAAAATGTGGAAAGGCATAAGGAATAGATTTTAAAATCTCGTATAAAAAAAAAAAGAAATATTTTTTTCTATGTCGATTTTACATGGGCAATTAAATTACATATTATACTTGTAAGTAAAAGAATGTATAACTCACTGTACTGAGATAAATATCGTAACTAAAGGTTAAAATACTTGAATAAGAACCAAAAGAATTGTAGCTATAATTAAGCTCAGAAAGAATTAGGCTAGGAGACCTGAGGTTAGCAACAGTCGCGAAAGTCACTGGATTATGAGTTTTCCCGCCAAAACCCAGCGATAGCGTGGATGATGGAGAAAACCCTCCAGTAAATTCGGTGGACTTTAGATAAGAAGGGCTAAGGTCAGGAGAATGATATAAAAGACAGAGATTGAGCTAGGGGGCTCTCGTTTGAAAGTTTGTTCCTGTGCCAAGCCTTTCCGAGGACTGGAAGGGTCACGTTTTCCGCGAGCAGCAGTTCCGATGAAGATGGGAAGTTCACTAGTATCAGAAACGGCCTTTTCAAGATATCCCACCGTGAGATTCCCCGATGATCTACTTGTGTGCTGAATTATCGCAGCCGTGTCCTAGTCCCCGATCGAAAGTTAGCTGGGAAGAAGCGGAATGTGCCCCTAAGTCTTGAGGATTTATGACTGTGTAATGAACTAGAAAGATTATAAGTAGAATATTTCATGTAATATCTTAGATTGCGAAGTTCAAATGAAAAATGTTGGCTTTGTTATCTAGTGACATAGAAGGTGTTAGAAAGAATCGGAAAGTCGTATTTTAGTTTGAGTGTGAATAGTAGAATACAGAGATCTACAGATTTGCCTATTCATGAAATGCTAAGAGTGAATGTGGTTTAAGTTTTGTCTTTTATTGTTTACAATGTGAGAGAAAGTTAAATGCGTTAAGTATCATCCACGTGTCTGAAAATTTATGTGTAATTATGATTTCTACGTCTTAAAGATGAAGCGAAATGCTTAATTGACTTTGAGGAGAGTTAGACAAGTGACAAGTATTGTCTCTGGTGTACTCTTGTTGTCTTAATTAGAACCAGGCACGTGATATGTGTTGTTTGAATGTTGTGTATAATTTGTCTTAGTAACAGTAAACATGTTTGTTTTGTTAATAGCTTGCCTGATCTGTTTAGCCAATGCATTTCTCATAAAAATACCGAAGCTGTGTGGCCTAAGAGTAGTAATAGCCACGACTGACTGATTAATTTATAGGAGTTGCTTGAGATAGAGTTAAATAACGAGTTATTTTTGTGCTTAGCTGAATATTTCTCTTGTATGTAAGGGAAGGAACAAAGATTCTTTTACGCGATCCTTAATGGCACAGTCGATAAAAAAAGTTAATTTTTAAGGATCAGTACAAATGAAATACGGCAAAGTAGATTAAGGACTTGGCTCCAACCAGAGGCTTTTCCTAAGTCTACAATTCAAGCACGCGCAAGAGCATATTTACGCCCTTGAGAGGGGGGAGGAGTTAAAACTAAGTAAGGTTTAAAGGATTAAGATTAATTGGAATTTTATGCATGAATTAGAAATTGAAGTCCAAATTGAAAACAAGTCTATCGACAGTTTGAATTATCTCAAGCAACCACGAAAAATACGAAGTAAGAGCGGAAACACATAGAGTTAACACTTAACATCATAAACTATAAAATATAAATTAGCAATTACTAAACAAGTTTACAAGATGAAATGGCTACAGAATTCCTGAAACAACTTCAGAAGAAAGGAACTGAAGAAATAATCAAAATAATAACTTTAATTTATAATAAAGGAGAATTACCAAAAGATTTTATGACCTTAATATTTATACCTATACCAAAGAAAATTAATGCAGTGAACTGCAAGGATTTTAGAACAACAAATACATCAAAAATACTTATGAGAATCGTAACACGAAGAATTGCAATCTGGAAGTGAATAAAGAAGTTAATATATTTTATACAGATTTTGAAAAACCTTTTGACTTTCTAAAATGGGATACGATGGTGGAAGTAATGGAAAAGATTGGTATAGATTGGAAAGACAGAAGGCTAATTATTTCACTATATATGGGACAAACTGCCAATGTTAAAAGAATCACTGAAGAATTGGGAAGAAGGAATGAAGATTGGAAGTAGACGGATATTTGCAATAAGATTAGCAGATGACAAGGCATTACTATCAAACACTGAAACAGGACTACAACATCTGTTGAACAGATTACTAGAATCCTGTATCAATTATAGAGTGAAAATTAACATTAGAAAAAGAAGGTAATGAAAATAGCAAGGAAAGAGGCAAATATGGATATCAGAATAAATGGAGAAAATTTAATCAAGTAAAGACATTTAAATATCTAGGAAGTGTTATTAGCAGTGATGAAAGATGTAAAAGTGGCATAAAAGCAAGAATAGTGATGGGAAGAGATGCCTCTAATAGAAAATGGAATTTATTCAGAAGTAGAATGGATAGAAACCTAAAGAAAAGACTATTAAAATGTAATGTGGCCAGTTTTATGCAGCTGAAACGTGGACATTGAAGAAAGAAAAAATTACGATTTTCAAAAGCTTTGAGATGGGGATTTGCATATAAACTATATGCAAATAAGATAAAATAACAAAAAAGACAGATAAAATAACTAATGAAGAGGTCTTTAAAAGAGTAAAAGAAAAAAGAAGTCTTTTATATTATGAGAAAATATTAAGGACAGTGCTCCATCTTTGCTCCCAGTTTCCCTAGTGTTGTACTACCCAAGTGTTGATTTACGCTTGGACTCGCCGATAGTTCTTCGGTATTAAATTTTCAGATTTCGATCGGGCTTTAAAATAATGAGGGATTTATTATCCCCTTAACTTAATTGACGCCGCCGGAAAAAATAGCCTCCTGGCTCTTTATCGAAGAAAGAAGTCTGTTAAGGAGGATAAAAAGAAGAAAGGGAATGGAATCAACAGAGATGCCATTGAAGGAAAAATAGACGGGAAAAGATCCAGAAGAAGAGTAAGGAAAACAATGCTAGTTGACAAGCTGAATGGAGACAGGTACACAACGTTGAAAGAGAAGGATCAGAACAGAAGAGGGTGGAAGAAAAGTTTTTGCTACTAAGAGAAGAGCCTGCTCAAGTGCAGAATACTCAAGAAGAAGAAGAAGAAGAATACTGTTAAATGTTAATAGCGCAGCGGTAATTGGGTTTCTTTAACACAGCTTTGCCATTTATTTATAACTGTATTTGTTACTTATCTGTTTTTAAAGGTATTATTTGTTTTTATATATGTTTATTTTAAACCACATAATTCTGACAGGTGAAATAGTCATATTAATTAGATTGAGAAAATAAAAATTCGAAAGGAATGCATATAAAAAGAAAACATCGAACTTGTTTGATAAAACTAGAGAGACATCATCGACAATCCATATGTTAAAATATTTAGCAGCTAGTAGCAGCAATACTGTCAAAAGCATATCATTTCATGAACATAATAATTCAAATGTTTTAAAAAATTTAAATAATTCGAAAGTGATTTGAATCAGGTTTTCGGAAAACGTACAGTACCTCACTTTTATGCTTGGTAATACAACAGTTTGAAATAGTTTAAGTATGAACTGCGTATATAGAGATAAAAGAAAGAGAAGCATAATTATGAAAATAACGGAAATTTCAACTAATAATTAGTTTTAAGAATTTGATAGAATAAATCTAATGAAGAATGATATCATCCTAATATTAAAACTCTAAATATGAATATCATTCTTAGATTGTTTATAATAGCGAGAAAAAGCAAGAGGACGTTTATATTACTAATTACAAAAATTTAGGTTGAGTATGTAAATTTCTATTTACTAATAATTTTTATTGTATTGTTTTACTATTCTGTTGCATTAGTTAAGATTCTAATTTAAAGTTGTGGTTGTTGAAGAGATGACAGAGCAGATGTTGAAGATAATGATGTCCATTTTCTAGACACTGTAGATGGACATGATAAAGTAAACATCTGTTAAAGTTGGACTTCATTTTCTCTGATACTTCACAAAACGTGGATGCATATTCAGATCACAGAATTTTCTGCTTTCTTTACAAATGCTTTTGCGTGTCAAGATGTAAGACACTATCTACCAATAATAGTCCAGACACTTTAGCACTTTACAATTAATACCAGCAGGCGAACCCTAACATCGGGTATGTTTGGCTTTGGCTTGGATCACCTCATGCATCCTTTTAGAGAACATTTCCACCAATATGTGGTAGACATCAGGGGAAATTTCTCTCCATTCCTCCATCAAAGAGGTATTGGGTTCATCGACAGACTGAGGACGTGCTGCTCTGGATCTCAAGCGCCGCTTCAATTCCACCCACATGTGTTCCATGAGGTTGAGGTCAGAAATCTGCGAAGGCTAGAGCAGTCGTTTAACATTCATCTCTTCAAACTATTTCATAACAGCTGCAGCCTTTCTGGCATGGGGCATTGTTGCCTTGATAGTACCAGGGGTCCGTTCCATAAAAAAAACTTCACAGTGCAGGCAACACCTTATTATCCAGAATATCAAGGAACTGAGCTGCCTTCATGAAACCACTGACAACGACGAGTGGTCCTACTCCAAACCAACTGAATGCTCCCAACACCATTACTCCTACACCATCAAACTTTACTGTGGTAACAAGCGTTCACAAGGTTACCTCCACAAACACACCCTGCCATCAAACTAAAAACAGGTGAACCTCGATTTATCGTTCCATAATACCATATTCCACTGGTCAATTGTCCATTTCACACCCTCTTTCACCAGGCCAGACGAGTCATCGTGTTCGTTGTTGTGATCTTCAACTTGCGTGCCGCTGCTCTTCCGTGGAAACCCTGTTAATGCCGTATACCATTAGTGCTCACTATGATGTTTCTGGCACTCTGAAACTCATCATGATGATCTGTACCGATTGTAGTCGGTTCTTGCATGCAACCCGTTTTAACACCCTCCTGTCCGTGTCGGTCATTTTCGGCAGCCGCCCTGTGAATTTTCCTGCATTAGTGATCCCAAAACATCTCCACTTCGCCAACAGTTGATTTTGGATGCTCCAGTTGAGCGGAATGGCACGTATGGAAATGCTCCCAATGCGACAGCCCCACGATGACACAGCTCTCGAATTCACTGTGTTCACGTCGTGTTGCCATACTACCACCTGTATTCAACTGCTATGATAAAATACTGCTTCCCACTCTGTGCTTGTTGTGAACAAACCTAGAATGTTCCATAACTTCAAATATGCCATACGTAAAGGGATATATTGACTGTGCTTAAGAAGGAGCCATACAATCTGACGAGCCTTAATGTTATCAGAATTCGAGAGTAAAAATTAAAAGTTTTGTTTTTATTTTTTTTCAAGATAGGTTACAAAGGATTAATTAAAAATTTCAGGTCTCATCAGAAATAGGTTATTTATATATTAACACTTTCATTGCCAAGCTGAAAATTGGAATTTCGTGTGGTGGCCAAATTTTTTAATTTTTTTATTTAGTTAGTGACGTCCACACGATAACGCGTGATCGACCGTTTGGTGAGAACTCGCATCGCGCGATATCGCGTGTTTGGCAATGAACATGTTAATGAAATTGTTTTCAAAGAAATATACTTTCAATTATCATACCAACTCAGGTTACACTGGTATGAGTTTTATAGCAGTTAAAACTTATTTCACAGTATCTTATTTGATACCCAATGGATGGCGTTTCTCCTAAGCACTAATATTCCATTATCTTCAAATCTCCCAGATGCACGGCTGTTTGGAGGCCTTTAGTTGGTAGATTTCTGTGCTACAAACAAAGTTCTGAAATGGTGTACAGACCGGGAGATCTCAGGTTATTTATCATGTACTCATTTAGATCTTTATGGACTGTGTATTTGTAAGCTAAGAGGGTTAAGTTTTTATTATTACAAACAAGCCATTGTTTCTCAATAATGTGCAGTAAATTATAACATCTTAATATTATCATATGAGTCAATATTGTATTATGGTATAGTATAGCCTTACACCCAAGACACGTATTAGAAAGTGCTCGTTTAGCTAGAAAAGTTATATTTATTTAACCTTCTGTGTTGTAGAAATTACCTGAGGAACTGAACAGTAAACCCGAACGCTGTGTTTTCTATTTTCTATAGGTACCGGTGGAGGTCTGATTAGTACTACCATTCCAGTTATAGTCAGTCTACATTTCAATACGATGAAGACAACTGCATTGGGAATTGCACACACCGGAAGTTCCATAGCTGGATTAGTTTTCCCAAGCTTAGTGGAAAGTTGCATTGAATCTTATGGACTTCGAGGATCATTTCTTATTCTTGGTGCAGTAGCAATGCATCTAATAATAGCAGGGATGCTGATGGTACCACCATCAAATGCTTCAACACAAGATTTCGATAACCCTAATGTAAGTAAAACTATTCCTAATTCCCCATTTACTTCGTCGGATGAAGGCGTTCAAAAGACCAATCAAATCATTGAAAGCGCTGGCTCTGAAGAGAGAATATCAAACATCGAAAACCTCAATACAAATGATCATTCTTCTGGTCCATTTTTCAAGTCGGCATTGGGTACGTTGAAAATCACCGGTACTCTGCTCATTTCACCAATATTCATTGTGATTGCGTTTTGCTTCACTATATATGCTTCTGTAGCCTTGGTTTATCACACTGTCATTATTGATTTCGCAACGGAGAAAGGGATCACTGTGGATAATGCTGTTTATCTAATCTTTGCTTCTTCCTCGTCTGTTTTGTGCTTTCACTTGATTGTTGGTTTAATCGTCGATCGAGGATTCATAAGCACTCTCACTGTCACTATAATTCTGATGATGCTAATGGCAATAGACACAGTCTGCATCCCGTTTTCACAAGGCTTTATCTCCTTAGTAATATTGAGTATTGTATTTGGAATGACACTTTCTGTAATACAGACCTACCAAATTTTATTCCTAGAACTTCTAGGAACGGAAGTAGTTTCTCTTTCAGTCGGTCTTGGTTATGCTGTAAGTGGATGCGTTCAACTTACCCTTCCGAGTGCCATTGGTAAGTAAAGCGTTTCTGTCAAATTCAGAATATTAACTGAAAGTTTAATACGAACAGATTGTCATTTTAAGATATATTAGTTGTATCGTTATCACTTTTGAAATATTATTTGTTTTGAAAACTCGTAACAAATTTCTTTTTTATCTTGTAATATGTCAGAAGTAATTTTTAGAGAAAAATAGACAGATGACAAGAATGTATCTATTGGAAAAGATTGTCTCAACGAAATGAAAATCAGATTGTCTCTGCGTTTCACTTTCTGGCAATATGCCTTTCTCTCGAGCATGGCTCTCTGTCCATTTCTCTTCAAAATTATATCATCAGATGTGCGATTGTTTGCCGATGATGCGAAGCTACGCAGGGCAAATAGGAATACTACTGATATTCAGCAATTAAAATGATTTGAATAGACTTGAAATCTGGGCAAACGAAAATGGCTCTCAGTTTAATGTTAGTAAGTGTAACGTTATGCACTTTGGCGTGATTACAGTTCCAGCGGCATATTATATTTGGGACGTTATACTACAAGTAACTGAAGAGGCAAGGGTGTATTGGTGGATAAGATTTTAAAGTTCAAAGGTCACATAAAAAGTTGCAAATACAACTCAGAGGATAATTGCGATGTTGAAGCAAACCTTGACATGTAAGGATAAGGAAGTCATTTTGCCTCTTTATACGACTTTGATAAGACCAAACCTGAATTATTGGGTACAGATTTGGTCTCCCCGGTTCCACGTTGATAAAGAAGCTGTGAAAAGAGTGCAAAGAAGAGTTACACAGATTATATCCGGATTATGGGATTTAGATTATGATGAAAGATTGCGAGTATGTGGATTGCAGTCCCTGGTTAATAGGAGAAAGAGGGATGATATGATAGAGGTCTATGAACGTTTGAATGGGTTTTATAGCATTTCAACTGATGAACGATTTCGTTATATGGAAGACGGGGAGAGAATACGGGAATCCATAGCGCTAGGCCATCAGAATAAACATCAAAAGTTTGATTTTTGTCTTCGACAAAAGAGACTTTCTCTAAGCCGTTCTTTGCCCGGTTCCCATGTTATTCGATCACTGGCAAGTTGTGAGTTTTTCTCACAACTTGCCAATGAGCTACAGTAAATTACTTTTAAAACCGAGTAGCGAACTCCGTTTTAAAATGTTTTTTAGAAATAATAAATAAATAAATAAAAAGAATAATCTCTTGATATTACACTTTCGCATAATAACATACAGTGGTAGTGTTACTGACAATGAGATAGTCACAGTTGCTCCCATACCGTCCTTCCGGTTGCCTATTAAAAACATTGATAGCTCTAGTCAGGCACTCTGTGATTGGCCAAAGATGGAGATTTGCTACTCGCCACTCTTCAAAAGTAAGGTAGTGTTAAATGACCTACCCTGCTCCATATGAGTAATAAAACGCGTTAACCATTTTATTTTATATTATATTTGTTTATTTTTTAATGAAGCCACTAATGTTCACATGAATTTCAGCAAAGTTAATAATAATTTGATACATTTAATTTAGGATCGAGTTACTTTTTCTGCATATGAAATTTAATTTTTACATGAATATAGAAAATATAGAAAAGTTTAGTATCGATAAGATTTTTATTCCTTTTAATTGTGTTGATTAATTGTGTTAACCACTGATGTAGCAGCAATAGGCAATATGCATAAAAAGACAATGTACTTATTAAAGATCTATATTTTGAGAGAAACCACGTATCTTCCGCATGGAATGAATTGAATTAGAATATTTTTTAACTGAATGTGCCTCAAATTCATATGGAAATCAGTGGAGTCTGGTCCGTAAAGCAGGTGACTTTCTCGCGAGAATAAATGGAACTGAAAAGCCTGCTCATGAGCTTATTGCCTTGTAGTTGTAAAGGTCAACTTTTTCTTTCCGGAGTGTGATGGACAACTTCTCTCCTAATATTAGAAGGAAAAAAAAAGAAAATGCTTTCTTTTTCATGCAGAGGAAATTTATTGGAAAATGACCTAATCTCAGGATTATTTTCTGAGAAACAACACGAGTATTCATCCATCCACCTTAAACACTTTTGATGGATATGACGTTTAACGGCACATTTCATATAAACAATAGCCAGTAAGATTTTTATAGTATCTCAAGAACCCAGGAACGTTAGAGTTTTTAATATGTAGTTTAATAAGTTCCAACGACGAAAGAGCTCAGACATATTCCCTTTATTTATTTGCGATAGACATTGAGCGATCTGGGAATTTCGCCAAAGAAGTAAACACAAAAATCCCTTGTACAGTTAGATTCGAATCTGCCCACCGTTGATGGGCAACTAAAAACGCTATTCACTGAGGCATCACAGGCTGATAAGTTCATCTTAGAAATATAATTCCACGTTCCTTTATTCTAAACTGTTTTTCATTCTTATATCTAGTACATCCAGCAATGTAATTCCACGTTCCTTTATTCTAAACGGTTTTTCATTCTTATATCTAGTACATCCAGCAATGTAATTCCACGTTCCTTTATTCTAAACTGTTTTTCATTCTTATATCTAGTACATCCAGCAATGTAATTCCATATCCAAAAGAACAATGTCATCTTACGTAGGCTGACATAGCTGTTTGGGATAAGGGAGATTTTGCAATATGGGTATTACTTTTGATAACTGCCTAGCATAGATCTTCCGAAGTTGAATTATAGCCTGCAGAGTAGTAATTACGGAAAGTTAAGCTATATTATCGGCAGTAAATAACATTCCACTATGACAGTTTACACCAGGGGTTGGTACACGCTTTCTGAAAAAAGCCGGAGAGTAAATCTCTGGCATTTCGCTGGCGAATAGGTAAAATCGAAAATATCATTTAGTTATATAAGATAGAAAATAAAATTTACACAGTGATTCTGTTAACAATGCACACAATGCAACTGCAGTCAAATCGATATTTGAGAAATCAATAAGAAGCGTGAATTTTTAAGCTTAATTAGGGTCTCAGAGTTAGTGTTCCCAGATAGTGTTCTCAAACACGTGCAAATATTCACTGCTTTGAATCTTTATAGATGGATTAAAAAATACGCGTGGCATTCAAAATACTATCAAGTTTGTAGTGCGAGTCCGAACGGCATGGGTGGCAGCACAGCGACGACAGAGCAACATACAACCACTGACGTAGCAGCAATAAACAATATGCATAAAATTGAACTTGGCTACGTCACATTAATACTATTCTATGGATACTAAAATAGCATTTGATGATTCTGCAACTATCATCCTTTAAGAGCCATCCTTAGCCTGCGGCCTCCCTCACCATAATAGGGTGTGGCCAGTAATTTGCTGACCTCAGATTTCTACAGTCATCAGTATCCTCCCTAATTTTAACGGTGTTTACTTCCAGCACTAAAAAATATATCTAATCGTTGAATTAATTTAATCAAAAATCCTTAATTTTTGACAACTGAAGCTTTTAAATTTACCTCCATAAAGAGCAAGAACATAATTTACATTCAGGCGAAATATTCACTCTCTACTGAAAGTTTGGCGGAACAGTTTCTGGAAGATGCTTTCATTAGTTCTCATCCCCGATTAAGAACTTAGAGGCAAATGTTATTTCTCCATAACGAGGGTTATCTGACAAACTGCGCGACTTAAAAATCGTTATAAATAGTCAGTTTTCTAAGTTTTTATTCAGATACCAAATTGAAAGCGTAATTAGTAACTCAACTGTACGAGTTGAATACCAGAAGCATCGACAGACTTTAGAGGATCTATAACAATGTACTAAAAACTTCCTTCTTTTCTTCCCTTCTCATCCGTCGCTTAGGATGAGTTGAGTCCCGTGATGAGGTATTTACGATGAACGAATTAATGAAGCAGGCTCGGCCTCTCTTCTGCTCATCCTTTAAGGGTAAGTATTTGTTTATGACTGTAATCCTCGTGTGTTCACGGGGCCGGTTGCCTGTTCTGAAGGACTAAAAAACCCAAGTTTCCTGGTGAAAAACCATCTGCCTCCGTATAAGACAGGCTAAGTTACCTTTAGTCAAAAGAGACCAGATAAAGGTTCCTCACGTCAAGGACGCGAATCGAAGTTACAAGGTCTTTCCGACGGGACCAAAATCTATTTCAGGTTATAATGGAGACTCTCCATTATAACCTGAAATAAAAATATTAAATATGCATTTTAGGTATTGGCACACACTCAGAAATTTAAATTACTTGTAGAGGGAGAAACACAAAACGAAAAGCTGAGGAATGTGAGGTAACTGCTCACATCCATTTAGTTTTCTCCAAACATTCATCTCGACAGTTTTTAGTTTTAAAATCCAATCTTTTGCTACTGGCTAAACTAAATATTTATAATAGGTAGACAAAATCTAGAGAATCGTTACGTTAATTGTAAAATCATCAATTGTAATTAATTTGGAATTTTTATCAAACTAATAGTTGCCTTTAATAGAAATAACTCAGAGAAGTGAAGCAGGAGGATCGGTTAGATATATATATATATTCCAAAACAATAAATTAAATGCAGTCTATAATTAATACTTATAGACCAGATCGATTTTTCTTGACTTAATGTTGAATGAACAATATCTAATTAATAATACATGTCTATCAAAATTATAACGAATGCATCCACAGATTGTACAGAATCAGAGTTATTCTTATTCTTTATAATAGGAGGAAGCTTTTATGCCGGAAGTAAGTCTAAAGTTGAAAATCTTATACCATAGCTAGCTAAGTCGGTATCGAAGATATTATTTGTTTGGAAAGAACTGGGTTTGAAACTTACCTAACATTTGAAGATCCTTTATAGAGCCTCTTCAACTTAAAGCAAGTTAGTCGGTAGACATGGGGGGGGTTGTTTTCTTCAGATATTTGGGGTTTGTCGATTCTGAAATACACTGACCAGATGATAGGTAAGGCTATGTTTGTCTGTAAACTGAGGATAATCTCTGACCGGTATATTAGCTTTTAGTTTTTATAAAGCCATGGTAATTTGCCGTGATATGCCATTGATCTTAACGCTAAAGAAAAAAAAAAGGAAAAAAAAGAAGATTTAAAAAAAGAAATACATATGCTAATGATAGCATCTCTTAGTTGTGGATCAAAAGATAACAGTCAAGGAGTGTTATCTTTTGTATTATATTATATATTTCGTATTATATTATATATTAAAAATCCAGAGACCCACTCGCCGACCAAGCGATAAAAGAAACTTATCTGTGATAAAAGGGAACTCTCTGGCTGAGATGTACTGGTGTTTGTATTTCTATACTGAAAGAGTTCCGAATACCAAATATAGTTTACTAATGATCTTCCAGAATCTTAAAGATGAATCTGCTGAACCGTGTATATCTATCAAAACTATATGCATTAAAAACCAAGCTATGATTCAAAAGGAAACTTTTATTTGAGTTGAACACTTCGATTAAAATAAACTGAAGCGTGATTTTTTTCCTTTCTTTGCAGGTTACTTCAGAGATTCCTTAAAAAGTTACAACGGACTCTTCTATTTAGCAACTTCCCTTGCTGCTACTTCAGCACTGCTTTTGGTTTGCATGAAGATAGTGAAAAAGACTTGAGGACTTCAAATGCTGTTCCACTAAGATCTTCTATGGGCAGATTCAGTTGTATTCACTTTCGCTCTGTTATTTACAGATTTACGCATCTAAGAATTAGCGCTAATCTTTCAACATGTGCCATGATTCTCCGAGCTTGAATCTGTTATCTTTACTTAAGATGTACATGACCTTCGTATCATACCTTTATTATCTTGTTATGTTTTTTATTTATTTGTTTGTTTGCTTCTGATGAATTCTGTTAAATGCTTTAAACGATTCTGAGGAATGAAGTCTTATTGAACGCACACAACTGGGAACCACAAGACTTCAAATAAGAAAACCTGTATATAACCTCAAAATCGAATTAACAATTACGTAATACTAAATGGGTCGATGTTAATTATATGCATATATTTATATATGTTTTATTAGATTTATTAAGTTTTATTATAAATATTTATATTATCCATGTACCAACTAGTTTATTAACATATTTTCTTCTGTACTTGTTAATAAATGCTAATAGGATCATATCAACGAACCTATTGGTACCTATATCAATTCTATTAATGGTTTATCCTCAGCGCTAATACCCCTTAATAAAAAATATTATAGTAACAAACCTTAATAAACTGAGTGAGAGATAAGGAAAACTTCAACTGATATCTGCATATGCGCAGTAATTAATAGATAACCGTTGCATGAATGCAATATGTGAAAAAGGCGTGTTTTATAAGACAACATCACTTTGAGAATGACTTAAGGATTATATCCTTTACTGGAAACTGTTTTTATTGCCTTTAAGTATATAAAATTTGTCTTCGTTTTATCAACTAAGCATTGTTTTTATTTCGCCCTCGGTTTTAATCTTCATCGAAACCGTCTGTTTCTATTAATAGACTTTGTCTGGAGACAACCCATATTATTGTTAGTACGGACGACGTCCTTTGGTCGGAATGAAAGATCTTAATAGAATTTAGGATCCGAAAATCTTTTTAAGGGTTTTTAAAGTGAATGTAAGTTAAACAGTATGATATGGTATTCACTTTTTTCTCTACATTAGATTCGGATAAATTGTTCATCCTTTAAAACTGGTAATTAGTCCAGACGAACATAACCAATTAACATACTCATACTCTTTAGTTGTTCGGTCCGAAAGGGAGATGACAGGCAAGTCACCGTTTGGTGTTTTAGTGGATCTCAAGTAGCTTTCATCTTCAAATATATCCTTATTAAAACACAATACTATACTACACAAAACAGACCTTGGAAATGCGACATCTTACCTAATATCCGAAAGCTTATTAAACAATGCCTTCTTATTTTATTGGATGTTTTTCTTACATGGACTAGATACATTATCCACATATAGCGTTAGGGTTATGGCCTACAAAGTTTCCATATTTTCCCACGCTAGCAATAATGTCAATAACTAGCATCAGTTTATCATTGAATTGGAACAGACTTGGTTCATTCTATTTTGGGATTTTGGATATGTTAATCAACACGGGGAGAACAACTATCCCCTGTGAGTTCATTTAGCACGAATACATATCTTCATTATCCTCCAAACAAAACGTTACGTAACAATAAGACATCATTTAGTGGCCTCGACTTAAAGGAAAAACATATTCAAGTATAGAAACTATTTTAAAATGAAGTTGGTCGGACATATATAACCTCATACCATGTTTAATAAACCCGAATTTCGGAAACTTGATATTTGATTTTAAACAAGAAAATGGTATTCTACAATATTCCTGATTTTCTCAGTTTATCAATGAGACGCGATTGAACACAAAATAATTTAGATAAAGCGAAAATATCATATAGAAGTTTAATAAAATTTATCAAAGCAAAATTGTTTAATTTACCCGCAAAATATTAAAATACAAAACATATAAAGTATGATCTTCATTGTCTAGTAAGTCACTGTACGAAAATAGGCTGAGCAGGTTCGAATCCCGCCTTCGGTATGAATGGTGGTCAATATCATTAGTTGAGAGACGATTTTCATCATTCATTATAAGGCAACTGCTTCGCTTTCTGCAACCCCTGAAGTGCCTCGAAAAAGTTCCACTTTTGGTCTCTAGAAGAATTTTCTGAATTATGGTGGGAAAAAAAATAAAAAAAATTCTAAAAAAAATCTCTTAACCCACCTATCGTATATAATATACCAAATATTTACGACCTATGGTACGTGGACCTATGGGTGGGATCACATAAATAAATACAGATTCTTAAAAAGGTGCCTGCATGAGTGCGTGCGTGTGTGTGTGTGTGTATGTGAAATTGTGAAATTTCACAATTAAGGATGGCCTGCACGACATTTAAATGCTAAAGAAATTATAAGGAATGTTCTTTATCCATAATCGTACTGTAACTATTGTGAGAATTATCTAAATCCAAATCTTTACTGCCGTTTGAGTCATTCTACGTCTTTCGTTAGGGAGAAAAAGCCGATCACACAAAACATTTTTTATGACTCATCAAACTGGTTTGCTGATTTCAAGGCGACGACCAATTTATATTCTGAATGGACTTTATCAATTATTTACTTTTTATGTTTTATCCTAGAATACATTTCTGAAAAAAATATATACATACAAGCAAAGCTAACACACCTCCTTTATTCAATTATCATTTTGTAATATTTAACAGAAAAATTGAAATGTAAATACTCTGTCTATAATCAATACTCCGAAACTTGTACTAATGGTCACAATTAGGAATAGAATAAGTTTCAGAGTATTGATAATTCGAGTATTCACATTTCAGTTTTTTCATTATTCAGTCATTTCAGTATTCACATTTCAATTTTTCAGTTAAATATTACAAAATGATAATTGAATAAAGAAGATGTATTAACTTTGTTATAAATATTTTCATTTGATCTTAAAATGATTAACGCATCTTTTAATTTTGTTGAATGTACGCTATTACTTTTTTTTTAATTTTTATTTTCCCGTATATATATTTCATGTTTCGTAAGTAATATTTGAAGATTTGAACATTTGTTGTCAGGCCCTTCCCAATATCAGTAAGGTATGGATTGAATAATAATTGTCCAAGGCCTGAACCCTGCGATACACCATTAGTCACCTTAAATCTGGCAGATTGACACCCACGTATATGACTTTCTGATATCTGTTCATAGGCCATCCATTTATCCAAGACAATAGTGAATTTTCGATCACATATTCTCCAGTCTATGCAACAGCCTTTCATGTGGTATCTTACAATGTACCTCAGCAGAGTCTAATTGTAACAAAGCATTGGCATTCCCGTTATACAATCGTGCAAATAAGCTGTAACTATGTTATAAAAAATTAGCACACTTTTCAGATATGACCACCCATTTAGAAAACCCTTTTTTTTCTTGAAAATTATAGCATGTCTAGGCGAGCACTTACCAATTTCTCTAAAATCTTCACAACCACGTCGGAGTTACTGATAGGTCGAAGGTTAGACACATCAGACCCAAGCATGTCGAGAGCGTAACCAATTCGGCTGAACATTTCTTTGATATACGTGCTGGTATCCCGTCTGTCACTATTGTCAAATTCTTATTAAGCTATGCAACAGCTTAGAACCTCTTTCTCAAGCACCTCTGTTTCTTCATTGAACGTGGTGTCTAGAAACATCTGGGCTGCCCAAAAGACAATATGAGTTGGATCGGTTGGACTCGCTGCTGTTATGTCATTGGAAGTAGCATAATCATTTAATATACCTCCATTTTTGTTTGTCATTTTGCTATTCCATACTGTTTGGTTGGCATTAAGAAATGACTATGTCAGGGGAACAGTGAAAGTTACGAACTTAGGAGCGAAAATACAGGAGGTAAGGTTGAGATGGTTTGGTCA
>NW_028328092.1:0-56126 GCF_054136105.1 Typopeltis vanoorti
GCCATGTGGACAAATAGCAAACACATCATCAACGTAGCGAAGCCATATGGTAGGTTTTTGTGGGGCTGAGTTTATTATATTGAAGAGAAAGCCTTAAAGTCAGCCCCACAAAAACTTACCATATGGCTTCGCTACGTTGATGATGTGTTTGCTATTTGGCCACATGGCCCGGATTCACTCCTCTCCTTCCTAACACACTTAAATAACCAACACCTTAGAATCAAGTTCACCGTGGAAAAAGAGGAAAACAATAACCTCCCCTTCCTAGACACACTAGTCACCCGCCAACCAGATGGAACCTTGGTTTTCTCAGTTTATAGAAAACCCACCCATACAGGCAGATACATTCACCAACAATCCCATCACCCCCTCATAACAATATGGAGTTATTAAGACACTATTCAACAGGGCAAAAATAATCTGTTCAAATGATTAAGCCCTAACCACTGAACTAAATCACATCCATGACACTTTCTCAGCCAATGGCTACCCCCCCAAAAAATCCAGAGAATACCTAACCCAGTTATCCACAACCCACCACCCCCTCCCCTTCACAAAAAAGATTACTCTAAATCCATCACCATTCCCTACATCCGAGGCACCTCGGAAAAAATCAACAAAATCTTAAGAAAACACGACTTAACCACTTGTTATAGACCACATAGAAAATTGGCATCCCTTATCCGCTCCACTAAAGACCAACCACTTCCCCTTGACCTACCTGGTGTGTACCAGGTCCCTTGCAGCTGTAAATTGTCTTACTTTGGCCAAACAGGCAGGACAGCAAATATCAGGATCTCAGAACACAAGGATTACATCCGATTTCACCAGTACAGCCACTCTGGGCTTGCAGACCACGCTCTGGATACTCGCCACAGAATAAGATGGAAGAAAGCCACAGTCATACACCGCAGCAAGTTCAAGTATGAAAGACTATTCATGGAATCAGCCTCAGCCCTTAGGAACATGCCAAACCTCAACAAATTTGGATGCATGAGACTGCCCCAAATTTGGGAAACAGTTATCAGAAGAACTTCAGCCCAAAGGCCAAGAACCACCAATATAGCCCGCCAGGGGGAACTACCAGGACTTTAGGAAAACGTTAGCTTCCTAGCTTCAGTTCTCATTTGCTGTTATGTAGTACTTGTGTGCACGTGTCTTTGTATTAAGTTCCCAAGAAGATGGCAACGTGATGTTTGCCGAAATATCGGAAAGTATATATTAAAGTTTATTTAATTTATATTTCTAGTATACGCTATATTAGTTAACCAGCGTATTAGTTAACATATTAGTTAACCATATAAGTCTAGCATATTAGTTAACCAGCGTATAAGCCTCTCAACAAGAATAACCATTTGTAAACATAGATAAATCGTACAATATTATCAGATAAAAACTTCAACTACACAATTTACTACACTTTCAAATACATAAATATATATATATATGTGTGGATATATAAAAACAAAACCAAAACAAAAAAATAGTTCCGATTTTACACCGCTACTATATAATAACTGAAATCTCGAAACAGCACTATAAAAACAGTATGCAAAAATTAACTATGATAACACTGTCGTGTTCTTTCTCTGGCGAGAAATCACAAGTACTGACTGTTCCAAGATGGAACTAACATGTGCAAAACAGGACAAATCGGTAACTGCAGAACAAAATAAATTTAAAATGAAAAAAAAAAAAAAAAACACAACTATTCTGAATTATCTGGGACGAAAATATAGCTTGAACACTGGCGTGTTTTTCATTTATCCAAACTGTTGTACTACTGTTCCAGGATGGAACAAAATTTAAATACTGATGTATTCTTTCTCTGGCGAGAAATCAAAACTACTACTGTTCCAGGATGGAACAAACTCCGAACACTATTTTTTTTTTGTTTTGTATTAAAACAGACTTTCGCCCAAATAATCAAAATAAAACTCTAAAACATGGGAGCATGCATGTACATAATGAATTGCTCTCACCTTGTAGGTCCTATCGACTGCGCCAGTAAAACTCGGACTTGTGATGAGTGGTAAAGCTGGTGAAAGTCTTGATCATTACAGAATGAATGCTCGCTTTTAAGTATACTTTTAGAACACATTCATATGCATTTCACTGATGTAACTCTAGCGATGTTATTTATTTCTGAAAAACTTGACACAACCTTGCTTTACAAGATTCTTGAAACTACAAAAACATTATAATTTGCTTTCAAACACTAATGTTGTACTTATTCTTTCACTTCGGGCACATTTAAAAAAAATGGATACCACACACAGCGGAATCTTTGCTAATGAAGTCCTAAGCGCAGTCTGCTTCTGTCACGACTGCAGCGCCACCAGTACACAGTTTAAAGAGAATTCGCAAGTCTTTGTGACAAAAATCCTTACACCTCTCGTAGTTCAATTTTCGTTGCACAACGGAGGTCCAAGGCCAAACCAGATAAACGTGACTATCGCTCCATAACTGAGATTTCCAAGCTTCCACGTACCACCGAACGCAAACTTTCCACTACTGAATGTTGTTTCTGGTAATGTGGGGTTTGCACATTGTGTTCCTACCATTCAAACCAAATCCATATTATAAGGATCGGTTCTGAATGTTTTTGTTCAGATTCTTGTTCCAATCGACGTCAGGAACTCGACATTCTACGTGTCGGCCAACATTTGCGGTTTTTGTATATTATTCTTCGTGTCACACTACAGTCTCATTCAATGAGTGCGGCGAGTCCTCCGCTGTGGGTAGCATTAGCAGTTTTCTTTATGCTCTTCCATCTCAGTATGGTATCATTGATTGTTGTCCTAAGATGGCCCAATTGTTCAACAATATGACAAACTAGAAAGGCCTGCCATATGCCATCCACTCTCTGTGGATGGCTTATGGCAGGCCTCCCATATGGATGGCACAAATTCCGTCACTTGCCGTTTTGCAGCCATTTCACCAGAACACAGTTACACTGACTTGGCGCATCATTTTCCTCCAATTTATATGGCTACAAATACGTGACTCATTATATGACATGATGCACCTGGTCAATGGGGAGTCCATTGATTTCTTTCCAAGCTATGCATTTCATAAATACTAGCTATAAAATTTGAAATTGAGCTACTCACATGAAGATTTAACAATTTTTTTTTTCTTTCTTAGCTCTGCTCGGTGGAATGTTGGTGCACAATTTTGGAATGCACAAAGTGGCACTAGTTGGCAGCATTTTCATGATACTTGGATTAACCATGTGCTATTTTGCAAGCAACGTAAACTGCCTAATAATTTTCTATGGACTGATCGCTGGTAAGTTCATAAACGTATATTTTTCGATAAAGAGCCAAGAGGCTATTTTTTTCCGGCGGCGTAAATTAAGTTAAGGGGATAATAAATCCCTCATTATTTTACAGCCGGGTACGAAACTCGGAGATCGAAATCTATCGAAATCTAAGAGTTTCATGCCGAAGAACTATCGGCGAGTCACAAGCGTAGGTCATCTCGCCAATAGTTCTCATTACATGAAACTGTTAGATTTCGATAGATTTCGATCTCCATGTTTCGTACCCGGCTATAAAATAATGAGGGATTTATTATCCCCTTAACTTAATTTACGCCACCGGATAAAGGCTCTTGGCTCTTTATCGTAGTAATAATAATATATGGGTACACCGGTCTGGCAATTCGTTAGTAGAGATATATCTAAGTTCGGTTCATTTAAACCTTGGTATTCCGAGAAAAGTCCTTTTTAGGACTTCCAGGGTAACAAATGGCAATGCTGTAGCTAATGAAGTTTTAACTGAGGCTCGGCTATTGCCGTTACCCAGCCATGACTAGAGCTTTTTAGCTCAATAACACTCCATCCACACAGATTTTCTTCATTCAGATGACGGGATAAAGAGTCAAGGACTCAGTCCATCGCCCAGTTCTTTTAAGAACTTTAAGAAACCTTGGTATTCCAGGTCTACCTGCTCACTGAGACCTCAATAAATGTCGAAACTGGTTTGGGTAGTGACCTCTCTCATAATGTAAACAGCAATACATCTCCCAGAAGCTGCGTTTTACATTATGAGAAAATATTAAGGTTAGTGACGGATCTTGCTCCACCTTTGACACGAGTTGATTTAGTGTTGTACTACCCAAGTGATGGCATACGCTTGGACTCGCCAACAGTTCTTCGGGATGAAACTCTTAGATTTCGATCTCCGAGTTTCGTACCCGGATGTAAAATAATGAGGGATTTATTATCCCCTTAACTAAAACGTATACTTTCCTAAAATATTCAAATAGCTGTACAATAAATTAGAAGGTAAAGGTCTCTGTTAAGAGTACGTCATGGCAAAATACCGATATGCCCTATTTTAATAATTACATGAGTAAAACTAGGAATGATTTGTAAATTTCATTTATAAGACTGCATTTATTTATTTTCAAATATTTTTATGTTTAATGCTTTTGAGCATCAAGATGTAACACATACCACACGTATAGTCTTATGTGGATTATACACCAGAAAATTAATTAATCCGAACACTGACATTTTACAGGAAAATTTTAATTTCGCAAAAAGTATGTAAAACATTAAACTCCAACTTTACCTAATAATTTACATCTTCTCCCCCTTTTCTAAGAAGTTAATTAATTCGCTTAGGCATGGACTCTACCAACAAAGAACATATTTTTCTTATTTCTGTATCTTCAAACATTAGAAATTTAGAACAATACTTTTGTAATGGATTGTATTAAGTTATCCTTTGTATCACAATTTAATATTCCAAGTCTCTTTTACACTATGGCCCACAAATTTTCTGTTGGGTTCATTTTAGGAGAGTTACCTAACAACTGAGGCGATTGGATGTTGTGATTTTTGAGGAAGTCTTTCATTGTTTTTAAAGTGTGGCATGGGGCGAGATCCTGTTCTAATATGGTGTTTTTTTTGTCTTTTGTATCTGTGGGATCGCTGTTTTCTCCAATATTTTTATGTATTGGTCACTTTTCTTCATTCTGTCAACACGCACCAGTGATCCTGGACCGTCATGTATAAAACAATTATGAATATGTTATGCATAGGCAGGAGAGGTCTTCTTATTTGCGAACAAAGTTCACTCCTCTCCTTGGACAAAGAAATTATTCTCACCTATGACCTTCTCGTATATCTGAATATGATATTCTCACTTTTCACTAATCCAATCTTTACACACTGTTGTCCACTGGAGCCTCTGTTTCTGCATAGCCTTCCTCAACGGTTTCATTCTTTGGTTTATGGAGAGTTGTCCCCGCTTCCAACAATTTCGATGGAGATGATCAGACAATCTTGGTTTCATTTTGCTTTTACTAACTAATAAACGATCTTGAATAACTAGTTTTCCTTTTTCTCCCATATTTTCCTTTTCTATCAGGAGAAAATATACCTATTTCCGTAAACCCATTCGATGTGTTCTGAAAACGAATAAATATTTTTGAACGCTTTCTTGGAGATGTTTCACTCCGAATGCCAACTTGCTTACACTATTAAAACTGCACAACACTATTAACACACATTACAGGGATAGCTAAAACACCCACCACTCAAACAAATTAGTAAACCAAAACCAATACCACAATAATCGTGAACTGGGAAAAATAAATAAATAAAACATTTGGCGAAAATTCCGCTTGTTTTGATTCATTTGTTTGCTATTGTACTTAATAAGGAAACATATGATCTGACGGCACATAATATTTTGAGAATCAGAGAGTAAAAATTAAAAGGTTTATATTTTATTCAAGAGATTGTGTTCCAGAAAATTATACTTTCAGCTATCCTGCAACTCAAGTTATACTGTTATAAGTTTTATACTAGTTAAAAGTTATTTCTCAGTACCTTCTTGATACCAAAGGGATAGAATTTCTCCTAAAACCTAATATGCCATTGTTTTTAAATTTCCAAATGCACGGCTGGGTGTAGGACTTTTGTAGGTAGATTGCTGTTCTATTTACAGTTCAGAAATGGTGTACAGACTAGGAGATCGCAGGTTATTTTGCATTTAGCCATTTAGATCTTTATAGATTGTATATTTCTAGGCTAATATGGTTAAACGTTTATTAAAACAAACAGGTAACAATTGACTACTAATAATATGTAATAAAATATAACATTATCATTTGAATCGGAATCGTATTGTAGTATACCTACTAACATTAGTCTCATAATATTATTAGAAACTGTTGGTTTAGGTAGAAAAGATATATATATTTCGCCTTCTATATTGTAAAAATTATTTCAAACACTGTATATAATAAAGCCAAACGCTGTGTTTTCTTTTTCGTATAGGTACCGGTGGGGGTCTGATTAACATTATCGTTCCAGTTATAGTCAGCAGACATTTCGATACCATGAAAAGAACTGCACTGGGAATTGCACACACCGGAAGCTCCATCTCTGGTTTAGTTTTCCCAAGCTTAGTGGAAAGTTGCATCGACTCTTATGGACTTCGAGGATCATTTCTTATTCTTGGTGCAGTAGCAATGCATCTAATAATTGCAGCTATGCTCATGAGACATTCAGCAAATGTTTCAACACAAGATTGCGATAACCGTGATGTAAGTGAAACTTTCCTCAAGGACCCATTTTCTTCGTCATATCAAGGCGTGCAAAGGAATAATCGAATCTTGGGTAGCGAAAATGCCATTGAGCCAGAGGAAACTCTTCCTGCTGGCACTGATGACAGAATATCAAACATCGAAAAATTCAATGCAAATAACCATTCTTCTGTTCCATGTTTCAAGTCCGCATTATCTACACTGAACATCACAGGTACTCTGCTTATTTCACCAATATTCATTGTGATTACGTTTGGCTACACTGTATGCGCTTCTGTATCCTTAGCTTATAACACTATTGTTATTGATTTCGCAATTGATAAAGGGATCATTGTGGATAACGCTGTTTATCTCATCTCTGCTAGTTCGCTGTCTTCCCTGTGCTTTCACTTGATTGTTGGTTTAATCATTGATCGAGGATTCATACGCAATCTCACTGTCACTATAATTTTTATGGTGTTAATGGCAATAGACATAGTCTGCATCCCATTTTCACAAAGCTTCATCTCCTTAATAATAGTGTGCGTTTTATTTGGAATGACATTTGTTGTAACGCAGAACTACCGAATTTTATTCCTAGAATTTCTAGGAAAGGAAGTAGTTTCTCTTTCAGTCGGTCTTTGTAATGCTGCAAGTGGATGCTTTCTGCTTGTTCTTCCGAGTGTCATTGGTAAGTAAAGCATTTGTGTCAAATTTAGAATATTAACTAAAAGTTTAATATGAACGGTTTGTGTCATTTTAAGATAAACTAGTCATTATTCTTAACGCTTGAAACATTGTTTCTTTTGCAAAATCGTAACAACTCCCTGTTTGATTTTGTAATATCCCAAAATAATTTACCGGATGGCTGAGCATTGTGAAACTGTAACACTTAAAGAAAAACATAGAAACATAAACAGAATCGTATCTATTGGAAAAGATTATCTCAACAAAATGAAAATGAAATTGTTTTTGTGTTTCAGTTCTGTCTTTCTCTTGAGCATAGTCTTCTGTTCATTTTCCCTTTAAAAGCAATGTTCAGATTTCCTTCACATGAGGGCGCTATACGATAAATTCTTTAGCTCGACAATTGTAAATTGCTAATTTCAGGAAATCGACCAAATTCTTTTCTAATGTTATGGGAATGGAAGGTGCATGCAGAGCGCTAGGACATCACAATAAACATTATTTTGCTTCCCATGGGTAAAGGATTAAAGCGTATATATTTTTTTCTAGCGTTCTGGATGATGTTTCTCCTAATATTAGACGAGAAAATTCTATCTTTTTCATGCAAAGGAAAGTTATTGGGAAATGATGTAATCTGTGTATTACATCATACAGTTTTTCGAAGACACAGTTTTTTTGGAAGAGCTGTTTTCGAAACTTACGTTGCATTTAAATATCCATTATAGAGTTTAAAAAAAGTTAGTTGGTTTTTATATTAACATGGGAGGATGTTTTCTTCATAAACTTGGATTTTGTTTTCTATCCTGAAAGCTATATCACTGACCAGATCATTTGTTTGTTGAAGAGAGTATAATTTCTGGCCCGTATATTCTTGCATTTAGCTTTATAAAGTCACATTATTTTTGTCGTGATATGTCATTGAGCATAACACTCAAAAATATTTAAAAAGTGCATATGAAAATGGTAACATTTCTTAGTTGCAGATCAAAAGACAAAAGTCGAGAAGTTTGTTTCTCAAAACCAATATAAACGTTTGGTAGTTTTCTGATATATATTTTTGTTATTACATTACATATTAAAAATTCACAGTCTCACACGATCAAACAGACGATAAAACAAACTATCGACGATAAAAAGGAACTGTCTAGCTGAGACGCGCTGGTGTTAGAATTTCTATTTTAAAAGACTTCCGAACGTTAAATATAGTTACTAATGAATATCTAGATTTTTAAAGATGAATCTGCTGAACCCTGTATATCTATCAATACTACAAGCATTCAAAAAAAAAAGCTACGATTCAGAAAGAAACTTTTGTTTAACTTGAACACTCCGAGAAAAATAAATTGAATCGTGATTTTTTTCCTTTCTTTGCAGGTTACTTCAGAGATTCCCTAAAAAGTTACAATGGAATCTTCTTTTTAGTAAGTGCCCTTTCTGCTATATCAGCATTGCTTTTGGTTTGCATGAAGATGGTGAGAAAGATTTGAAGAATTCAAATTCTACTCCACTAAGATCTTTTGTGGGCAGCTTCAGTTGTTTTCACTTACGTTATGTTATTCACAAGATCTACACAACTACGAGAAGAATTAGCACCAATCTTTCAACATGCGCATGACTGTTGGAAATTGATTTTGTTATCTTTACTTAAGATGTAAACGACCTTGGTATTCTACCATTATTATCGAGATATATTTTTACTTATTTATTTATTTTCGATGAATTCCCTTAAAGGATTTAAAATATTCTGATTAATGAAATTTTATTTATTAAATATATAACTACGAAATTGAAGACTTTAAATTTAGGAAATTTATAATTAAATCATAAAATCGAATGAATAATTAAGTAATGCTAAGTATTGGTGTTAATTATATGCATATTGTGATATGTATTTTATAGAACTGTTTAGTTTTGTTAAAAATATTTTATACTATCCATGTGCCGGCTTGGCTGGCAGAGTGGTTAGCTTATCCGCTCTCCAGTCAAAAGGCTGCGTGTTCGAATCCCGCCATGGATGCTTGTGATTGTCTGTGAAAACACTAGTGGTGGTAGGCGGTAGATGGCGTTGATGTAGATGGGTCAAATGCATATTTAGTTGGTGATGGAGACAGAGCGTTGTAGAGCAACTGCCCTCCCTCGATGAATCCATGGATTCCCTGGAGGTCATGTAGTAATAATAATAATAATGATGTACCAATTAATGTATTGACAAAGTATTCTGTGTACTTGTTAATAAATTCTAATAGGATCTTATAACTGAACTTATTTTAGCTATATCAGTTCTATTAATGGTTTATCCTCAACACTAATACTGCTTAATAAAATTACTAAAGGAACAAAACATAACACACTGAGTGAGAAATAAGAAAAATATCCAACTAATACCTGCATATGTGAGGTTATTAATAGATAGCCATCATTATTGTTACTTAGCTATGATGATAGAATGGCCTTGAGGCCCTTTTAACAGGGAAGGACGATCTTAATCACCCTCCCTAATTTTATGATGGCTCAGAACCAGCATAGCTGATGAATCAGGCCCAGTACAGTAACGAGCGTATCAAGCACCTGTGGCAAGTGTCTAACTTGCACCCCTCTAACCTAAAAATGACAAAAATTTTGAAAAATTTAAATGTAACAAGTTAAATTTTTCTAAATGCAATATGTCATATACTTACTATTAACCCCCATCAAAATGAGTTGCAGTGTGTTGCAGAATTTGTGTGTCTAAAGTGGCATATTGCGAAACTTAAAAATACAATATTGATAGATCTTAATTAATTTTCAATCATGTTTTACCGTCATAAAGTTCTCTCTCGTTAGTATTTAACTATTGTAGGCTGATATATCATCCGAACATAAAGAAAATTTATATTATACTGTGACACTCCATGATCTGAATTGCATGAGCAATTTTGATGAATCAACCTTCCACTATATCAGGTTATCGTAAATTCATTTTAGGCCGTGGTTTTTATTTTTATTACATAGGATTCCCGCTGAGATTCGAATTATTTTAATGAGTGGTGCAATGAAACAATCAGGCAAATACAAGATTCAATTCAAACAAAATTCAATTCTTAGCAAACAAAATTATTTAATGCAGTGTGCCAGATAAATTACATTATAACACAGTATTCCAACAGGGACATTACAAGTAAACGAATACAAAGCTCTCATAAAGATTCTAGTATACTACTCAGCTGAGCTTAAACTTTATAATTAAAGATTATATTTAACAGATCTTATCCTTCTTGTTACAAGGACTTCTATCATAAATGTACTCCGATTAAGGTTACATTTCAAAACATTTTTAAATATCATCAGTTCAAAATATTCAGAAGAATACAACTCATGAACATTCAGACATTGATTTGTACTTCTCTAAGCTCGGTTTTTAGTTCATTTAAGTTCGAGATTCCTAAATTACAACAAATAGGCTTCTCAGTATTCTCGTTCAGTCAATGAACACCTAATTCAATAATATAGCTTTTATCACTTGAAGAGGGAAGTTTTAGCACATCACACATTAAATCTTGACCCGCTTAATACCGCAACTAGGAACAATATACTGTCGACGGAATTAATTTTCGTTACTTCTCACTAAGTATAGTAAAGGTAATCTTACCAGGATATAGCTTCATCACATCATAGGCAGATCGAATAACATTTTTAAAGTCCTTGGTGACTTTTACTTTGTAATAACATAGACTTAAAAGAATCTTCCACTTCCGCGACTGATAAAATAGCGGACTTTTATATCTATTTATTTATTTTTATTTTTTACATATTTTACGTTTTGCGCCCATGGTGGGCACCTCTTTCTCCACGCCCTCGTTACGGCACTGATCAGACATATGGCTGAGTCTTAACTATTCCTGACTGTAATCCGTGTGTGTTCACGGGGCCGGTTTGCCTGTTCTGAAGTACGAAATATTCGAGTTTCCGGGTGAAAAAAACTCCTACCTTCATATGGGACCGGCAAACTCCCTTTCGTCGAAAGAGACCAGATAAAGGTTCCTCACGTCACGGACGGATTCTTATAGACAGCTGTATCTATGAGCCTCAATATCCTTGATAACACACATTACGAAATAATAAGTTATCTTTTCACACCAATTATAAAAACTTCTCACTAGATGATTATTGAGTGTATTCTTACGCAAAAAACATGAAATCAACTTGTACATTTAATTTCGGAATATAATAATCATATTGAATAGTATAAAATATCGAAAAATCGGCGATATAATATAATAATTGAATACATGCAATTATTGCTGAGAACAAAGGGATCAATATATTAATTACCAAAAAGGAAGGTAACGCCTTCTTTCAGTTGTTTTAAGCTCTATATCAAAGTCTCAGATCCGTTTTTCATAACCTAATTATTAAGATTATCTAACTAATTGCCTATAATTCTTCCTGCTCCAATTGTCATTTCATTTTTGTCTCCATTTTTCCTCTGCCGATAACTTTCTTAAGTTATCGCATTTCCAAACTGCCTAAGCAATTCCTAATTGTTTCTTGTTCTTAGTCAATACATATTCATACTCTCAAAGCAACGGACCATAAAATGGAGAATTATTAATTAAAACAACTTTCTCAATAGATAGTTGGTATAAAAAATCAAGAAAATATCATTAATTAAAAGTTTACATCACTAATCGCAGGATTATTTACAAAACCTAATTTAAAGTAATTCTAATCAGAAAGGAGGTTTCTCTAAAAATTCATCATTTTAAAATTATATTGGGATTATACTTGGAGATGGACAAAATCAACCTCTCATTTAGTGATATATACTGAATTGAAAAAGATATTCAAGTATGAAAACTATCTTAAAAGTAAGCTGTTCGGATTTATATAAGCCATAATTTGTTTAATAAACATCAATTTTGCAAACTTAATATTTGATTTAGAATTTGACAACACACAGATAAAATTACATGAATAGTATTATAGAATATTTTGATTTTCTAAGGCGAATTGATTATTCAATGAGAATTCGATTTGATAAACAGTGAAAATATCATATAGAAGTATAACGAAGTTTATCAAAATAAAATAGTTTTAATTTAACCGAAAAATGTTAAAATACAAAACATATCAATAACGGTCTTCATTTATGAGTATTCAGCATAGTGAGTATTCTGTACAGTGACTATGCTGAGTACTCAGCATAGTCACTGTACAGAAATAAGCCGAGCAGGTTCGAATCCCGCCATCGGTATGAATTTTGGTGAATATCCTTAGGTGATAGATGATTTTCAATATGAGAAATGATTTTCAATATGATTTTCAATATGAATCATTCAATATGAGAAAATTGCGTCGCATTTGAAACCCCGAACTGCCTTGAAGGAGTTCCACGTTTGGTCTCGGTCTCTAGAACAATTTTCTGAATTATGGTGACAAAATCATAAATAAAATTAAAATTTCTAAAAAAAAACTACTCTTAATTGACCTTCGGTATAATAATGTACTATACGTTTACGACCTTTCGTGGGTGCGATCCTATAAATAAATACATACAAAGTGCCTGTTTGTGTGTGTGTGTGTGTGTGTGTGTGTGTGTGTGTGTGTGTGTGTGTGTGTGTGTTCAGTACACCTCTGTTTTTTTACAAACAAAAACACGATGAGTTCTGTTAAAATATATCTCGTTTTATTTTAATAATAATAGTTGTCAAAATAGTATAACCCTCATCCGTTATTTCACAATTTACTGACCCACCGACTAGGTAGCACTCATGTCATGATGAAAGACAGAACACCTGACACAAAAGGTGTATTAAATAATCTTCAAATTTGGAGACTGATATGGTCAAGAGAAGAGACGTAATAGGGACTTCGAGAAAGACATAATTTATTATATAAATTTATAAATCTGCAACGTATTAATATTTATTTATTTATTATTCATTGTTTATAATTATCATCATCATCACATTTATCATTAAGCGTTTATGACAGTTATCCACCATGCATGGTGTAATCTTGATCCTGACTTGGTGTGATCTGATAACCATACAACTCATAACATTGATTAAAATTTAAGTGACGAGTCGCAACTCAGAGAATTTCGTGATAAATATTTTTCGTGATAAATATGACCTATATATCATATTCTTCAATTTCAAAATCACAACTAAGCGCTTTGAGGATAATTCATCAGATGTATGACTTCTCAATGTTCTGGATTGGTCTTCAGAGGTTAATTGACAGCAGCAATGAGTTCCTTTAAAAATGTATACATCACGTTAAACTACTTTGCCTTTTGATTTCCTCCATATATTTCTCTGCAGCAAGGAGGTACACCTTGCATTAATCTCTCTGATTTGTTCTCTCCATGCTGGGATTCTTTTCTTTAAAAAAAATTATCTTGTTTTTGTTAAAGAAAATTATTTTATTAATCAGATGCCTCAGCTAATTTGTTTCACTCTTTTCCTTGCTTTTTCGCTGTTCATCTTCTTCTGGTGTGGCACATAACCGATATATATACATATATATATATCGGTTATGAGACATCCTGTGTATATATATATATATATATATATACACACACACACACACACACACACACACACACAGGGTGTCTAATAAGTCCCTAGATATTTCAATAATTCATAAAAATTAGACAAAATGGTATATCAGAGTGTGGTTTCACGAAAGTGAATCCAAAGGAGGGGGATTTTTTGGCGGGAAGAAAAATTTACTTCAAGTTTTCATCGATAGAGAGCAATGTACCACATGCTTCATTTGCAAATACGTGCAAATGAGAACTCTATAAAACGCAAGGTGACTGCTAACAACTCGTAATGAACGCATGCAAATTTCCAGTGGAGGGAACAGAATTGTTTTTGTGAAAAGAAAATTTGTTGCTGCGATGCTTACTTTTGTGGATAAGATATTGTTCGTGAAGTTGCCTTACGTAAGTGGGGAATTGGTAGCGTAAGTTTTACGAAAGTATTGAACGCAGAAAAGAATGGAGAAAGGTAGAAGTCCTATCACTCCTTCCCGAATATAGTCTCTAATACGTGTAACTTTCGTATAACCCTAATTCGTATAACTTTCTCGAAATAGGGTAACTTTCTTGAACATGCAGAACATACTGGTCTGCATGTTCGAGGGTGAGCTGACAAATTTCTAGAAAACTATAAATTTGTCAGCTCACCCTCGAACATGCAGACCAGTATGATCCGAAGCCCGTACCAGCGTTGTGGTATCGCAAATGAAGGCCCTAGGGGCGTAATCAACAAGCGGTGTAAGCATTGCACGGGAAGCTGCCGGAATCACAGGCATGGCGAAAATGTCACTGTTCGGCATCCTTCATGGTGCATAATCATCACACCCTTACAGCAACAATTTTTTCTTTTCACAAAAACAATTCCGAGCTGTCATCAGTACACCCTGCGTTTTATAGAACTCTTATTTGCACGTATTTGCAAATAATGCATGGGTACACCCCCCTATGGGTGAACATTTGAAGTAAATTTTTCCTTCTCGCTAAAAACATCCGCCTTTACCATCTTTGCGATTCACTTTCGTTCAAACCGCACTCTAATATACCAATTTTTCTAATTTTCATTAATTATTGAAATATTGCGGAAGTTATGGGACACCCCCTGTGTATAGATACACACACACACACACACACACATAGCTGTTTATTATTGTTGTTGTATAAATAAAAAATTACCACTTTTAATTAAAATCTGCAAATATGAGACTAAACTGTATTTTGTATAATTTTATCGCAAAGGTATCCGAAAACCATTCAGATCCCAAGCAAAATTGGTAGACGAAACTACTAATGGCTGAGGTTAGTTGTCTTGGTGTTTAATATAACCAATATGATACAACAAAAGACGTAAAAAATGAAAAATTACTTGGCGATGTATCCTGTAAGGAAATAGGATTCTGAGTTAAAACATTTATAAAATATTATAAAATATACCGAAGTGCGTTATTAATGAAACCTCATTTCTTGTAGTCTAGTAAAAATGTTTGTCAGCGTAATTACAGTTTACCAGGTTTCCTCGTCACAACCACACGTGTATGTAGCCTGACACGTTTTCTTCATACTGACAAAGCGGTTTCGCTTTGGGAAGAACTTCCACAATGCTTAATGAAAATATTTCTGAAGTGTCACTTGGCCATTCAGCATTTTTCTATGCACATGTCTCTTCATATGTAAGTACCTTTCTTTCTAAAACTACTTTTAATGTTATACGCCAACAATATATGGAGTGAAAGTAAATCCAATTTTCAAATATTTTGATAGTGAATGATCGCACATATTTGATAGTATGTTTATAAATCGGATATAATTATTATACATTTAACTTCATCTTCTGTATACTATGCGCAGCCTAGCCACAATGTAAATTAGTTTCAAATAAAGCTAATTAATCGATGCTTTAATAGCACAGTTATTCCTCTGTGTAGAGTCTGCTATGTTTGTACATTTTCCTGTAATCTTTAAAAAAACACTTTAATCTTTTAAAAAATTTTCAATGTGAAATTCCGTTTTATCCTGCCGATGATAAATGGTGATCACTTCCAGTTTTGAAATCTTCTGTACACTAGTATCCTGCACCATAGAGAAAACATCACTATCAACAACAATGTAGTCAATGAGACTTTTGTTATTCCTTGCCTCTTCTCTCCATGTGAAGTTGTGCATAATTTTATGTTGGAACATTGTGTTAGTAATAACCAGTCCATGTCCTTAGCAGAAATCCAACAAGTATTTGTCATTACTGTTAGCTTTGCTCTTTTCTCCAAATTTTTCCAAAATACAGGGTGGCCATAAAATAACTTTCCCTCTTTAGAGACATCTGTAGCTAAAACCAATAAACGGAATGAGACCTAATTTTATATTGAGACTTTGAAGGCATGGGGAGGTGATTTCCTCGAAAAAAATATTTAGTACCAAAAGTCGCCGATACAGGAAATTTTGGCTATGGCAGAGCCGAAAACAATCAAATATTTGCAGTAAACGCAGGTATAAAGGATTATGCAAATTTTACTGTGCGTACGTGACAGCAGCGCCGCCAATTTCACTTAAAAAGGAATTGGAAACGTTGAGGCAGTTATTCGAATGACTGACTAATTGTGCTAAATATGCATCTATCTTGCCTCAGCGTGCTTTACTTGTTAAGTTGTTTTTACCTTAAAGGGTGCAATGCCGTAGTGGCCCTTCGGGAATTTAGACGGCTTCATAACCTGCGTACAGGTTTTATGTCAGCTGTAGCAGTGAGAGCTATGATTAAGAGGTTTGAAGAAACTGGATCACTAGGAAATGAATAAAACATTATTTCTTGTGAGTTCAATGACTATATTAATTTCTGTGTCTCTAGCAAGGTGTTGTTTTAGTTTATTAATAATAATTATTATTATCATTGTAACGCGCCACATATACAGCTGGAATGAGTGACGCGGCTGTCGCTTACACCGTCGAAATGTTATTATTCCATTTATTTGCCTTTAATGTAATTATCCGCTTGATTTCAGCTCCGCCAGTGCCAAAATATCCCCTATCGGCTACTTTGGTACTAATTTTTTTTTTTTCGGAAATCATCTTCCCATGCCTTCAAAAGTCTCAATATTAAATTTGGTCTCATTCCATATTGGTTTTAGCTACAGATCCTTCCAAAGAGGGAAAGTTATTTTATGGCCACCCTGTATTTTTGTATCTGACAATAATATTCTACTCTACTATTTAGATCCCCAACAAGGAAGAACTTTTCCTTTATCATTGTGCCAGTTGCTTTCTCTGAAGCCTCAAAAACATTCCTCCATTTCTACCTCAGTAGAACCTTCTGTTGGACCATAGGCACAAATAAGTCTCATTGCCAATTTCCCATTCTGATATTTGTCCACATCACTCAGTTTGAGACTGCCTGCCATTCAGGAAGATTAGCTTCATATTTAATGTTGAAATTGTATACATTGTATACAAAATGAATTTTGTATATAATTTTGTTGTATACAAAATTGTATACAAAATTTATTGTATACAAAATGAAAATAACATTTTGTATACAATAAAGGAAAACTTCATTTCAGAATTTTAATGGGAGACTTTAACGCTAGAATTGGTATACAACGCTTAGATGAAAGCTCAATGGGAAATTTTGGATAGGGCAATAGATAGTCGAGCAAGGTTAATAGAATTTGAATAAAAAGAAAACCTGTATATCATGAATTCATTTTTCAAGAAAAAAAAACACAAAATAGGAAATGGGCATAGAAAAGTGCAAATGGAAAAAGTAGTGAAATTGACTTTATCCTCAGCAATAAGAAAAGCATCTTTTAAGACTGCTCTGTTATAAACGCCTTCAACATTGGAAATGTCCATCGTATGGTACCCAGTAAAATCGAAATAAACTGCCAAAAGGAAAGAAGAAAATGTTTTCTAGATCAAAACAAAACATAGATGTACACAAATTCAACATTAAAAAAGATATAGTCCAACGCGAACTAAACAATAGATTTAAATATCTTATTATAGATAGCAATGATGATGTATCAGAAAGTAATGACATTATTGCCCCAAAACGTTTACAATGCTATTTAAAATAGCTGGTACCACAGAACAAAAAAAAAATCTGAAGAAATAAAAGAGCTTATGGAGAAACGAAGAGAAATGAAACAACTAATTAACCTACAGAATAAAATTGAATACACGGAATTGTGCAAAACGATCAGAAAACGTATTATTTGAAATAAGAAAATTGAATTTTCTTATTTCAAAAATTGAAATCCAAACAGCAATTGATGAACAGCAATAAACAGATGGTTCCAGTCAAACTACAAGATGGTAGCATCACATCACCTGAGACTGATATGCTTTTGCAAAAAGAGTTGAAGAATTTTACTTAATATTATATCAGGATGTTAAATTAAATGAAGAAGAAGCAGACAACTACGACACAGCTGAAGTACCACAGATTCTACCAGAAGAAGTTATGTGGAACATCCAAAGCTTGCAAGATGGGAAAGCTGCAGGTGAGGATGGAGGTATAGCTGAACGTCTAAAAACAGGTGGATAAATAATCTAGTCCTACCACAACCGAAATCACAGGCAGGCTTTCAAAGGGGCTTTAGTAGAATGGATCATATTCAAGTTGTATAGCAGATTATTAAACGGTGTAATGAATATCGATTACCGCTATGTCTTGGTTTTATTGACTACGAGGAAATCCTTTGATTAACTTAAAACTTGTGCAATATTTAAGGAATTACGAAAACAAAAGTGGAGGAACCATACATCAGGACCATCAAATCAGCATACACCAATGCCACAGCAGCAATTTATTTCAGTGGGAACATCTCTAGTGTGGAAATACAGAGAGGTATAAGACAGGGTGACACAATATCTCCACATTTATTATGAAGGGAAAGGTCTGAAAATAAAATGGAAGACATTTAAGCCATTTACGCTTTGAAGAGACATAGCTATCTTTACTTCAGCTTCGCATCGCATGAATTGCAGACTGGCATCCATGAACTCGAATTTGCTAGCAAAACATCTGGCCTAAAGATATGCCTAAAGAAGATCCAAATTATGTTCAATAGTTATGTCCAACCAGAAATAATAAAAATCGATAATGAGGAAATTAGAAAAGTAAATAATTACATATACTTAGGACAACAGTATAAATGGAGCAAAATATCATGGACAAAATTAAAAGGCGCAATGCTTTGGTGGATGCATTTGGAAAATTACATTCAGTATTCAAAAGTCAACTACCATTATACCTGAAAAGAAACGTTTTTAACCAGTGTATTCTTCTTATATTAACATATTGCTGTAAAACATGGACACTAAATGCAAAGGAAATTCTGAAATTCAGAACAAAACAATTTAGTATTGAAAGAACTATGCTTGTTATCACAAGATCGGATCACAAAAGGAATACGTGGACAAGAAACCAAACCAAAGAGTCTGACATCATAGGAAGAGTGAAACAGCTGACGTGGCAATAGGCTGGGCATATTACTCGAAGACAAAATCAACGATGGACAAAAGAAGTACTGGATTGGATTTCACTAGAGGAAAAACGACCACGACGCCAACCTAAATCACGGTGGTTTGATGATATCATCAGATTTGCAGAAGTGATATGGAAAAGGAGAGCCATGGACAGACCGTCTTGAAGCAATCTTGTTGGAAAGGCCTTCATAGAGCAATGGATTGACAATGGCTGAGAATGATGATGATGATGATGATGATGTGTGTGTGTGTGTGTGTGTGTGTGTGGGTGGGTGGGTGGGTGGGTGTTTCGCACTAAGAATGTTTCATTTGATTTCTATCGCCTGTTAAACCAAATATGCCATCAGAAACGAAGTATGAATACTGGTTTGGCGTACGTTATGTGTATCTATGTTAAATAATAGCCAATGCAAATTTTTACCTTACAGCGAGAGAGAAATTTTAATTGTTTCTTTTTTCTTTTTCTTTTTCTTTTCTTTTTTTTTTGCTTTAAATAAAACTAACGGAGCATGTAGTGGAACTTTTGAAGTTGAATTGTCTGAATCCAACTGTTTTTGTTGTGGAAACATGGAAGACTCAACCCGTCCCCGACGGAAGAGGACAGTAAGTAAGTAAGTAAGTAAGTAAGTGATACAATAGCCAAAATAAAATAATATAACCCGCAAGAATCTTTTGGCTTTCCAGCATACGCCAACATTCAATGGAATACGAATATGGTGACTTCACCTTATTGTCCCTAATCAGTTGGAATAAGTCAATAATGATTATTTACACCAATTTGGCATTCGCAAAGTCCAACCTAAACGTACTCGTTGTGGGGAGGACCAACAGAACAGTATGGGAAGAATGCCGTCATACTAGCTTTATCAAGTGCTATTGGTAAGTCACACATATAGTGCTCTATGATAAGAATTACTGCTCACACCATGAATTATATCGGCTATTTCTTATGAGTGGAAACGGCTGCGGTCGAATCCAGCAGACGTTTGTTAGTATTATACTTCAGCTGGAATATAGTGTTATTGTATTATCGGTAAGTCATTATCTTTCTTCATACACTGAGTGTTTATAACATTTATTGTTCCTACTGTGCATTGAGTAGTTGATTTGATTTGATTAGAAAAGACTGGAATCGAATGCAATCTATTATTGGATTGGACCTCCAGGCCTTTCAGCTGAAAGGATTCAACTGATGAGTGCTCAGTTTGCTAAAGTGCATTCTTCATTGGATTAAAAACTCAGGTAGATGATTATGATGAAGAGGAATTACTTGAGCTGTTAAACAAACTGAAGAAGTATTTTACAATAGAAACTGATGTGATATTAGCACGTGTACTAAAAGAGTGTTCGGCTGAATTGGGTCTTCCTTCTACCAGGCTATAGAATTTGAGTCTCAGAACAGGGGAAATTCCATAGGAGTGTGAAGATGTATGGTAATCTCTAATTCTTGTTTCTGATTCTTCTTATACTTTGGTTAGACATAACTTCTAATATTTTAGGAAATGGCAACGTAAACTAGATTATTAATTATAAACACTTTAATTAATAACTACCTATATTTTGGTAATGTTACACGCCATCTTCAGGGATCACAAAACAATGATACATACATGCAGGCACTCATACACTAAGCAAATGAGGCTGAAGAAAGGCAACAAAAGTCATTTAGGACTCTAGACGTCGGTTCTAGATTCCTTGGAAGGTTTTTCAGATCTTGGGCAGGTTCAATGAATAGTCGTTCATAGTGCGTTGTAATAAAGTGACTTTCTTCAGCGTATTCTGTGGTAGACGTCCTAAGCATTGTTTCCAAGTCCAGAGTGGATGTATTCTTTGTGTTCCAGTATCCTGATATTAGCTGTCCTGCCTGTAGTAGGACAGTTTGCAACTGAAAGCGACCTGATATACTCCTGGTAGGTATAGGGGAGATGACTGGTCTTTGGTGGAGCGGATGCTAATAAGAGATTCTAATTTCTTATGTGGTTTGTAATTAGTTTGAAATTTGTAATTTCTTATGTGAGGCCATATTTCTTTAGGATTTTTGTTAATTTTTCGGATGTACCCCAGATATGTGATGTGGAATGGTGATTGATTTAGAGTAATCTCTGCTTTGAAAGGGAGGGTGGAGGGGTTGTTGTTGTCACCTGGTTTTAATATTTTATGGAGGTTTTTTTTTGGTTATAGCCATTGGCTAAGAAAGTGTTAAGGATATGGTCACGTTCGGGAGGCATACATTCTAAGATCGTCAGCCCAACGTCCAAGACAACCCAATTTAGTCCACAAGGAGCACCGTTTAGGCTCTAGGAACGACATCTGCAGCCAGCCTCATTTAGATGGCAATATAACATTGCCGAAATATAGGTAGTTATTAATTACTGGTTTTATAATTAATAATCCAGTTACGTTGTCATTTCCTAAAATAATTAGAAACTATGGTAATCTCATTGCACAAGCGTCGTGTAAAAAGTGTAAAAACTGATGTATTCAGCTTTCAAATTATCGGTATCGAAGGAGTAGTGGTGAAGATTTGGGGGGAAAATTGGTTGAGGCTCACATTCAGAAATGGGTTGGATTGGATTATAGAATTGGATTATAGAATATTATCGGATAAAAGGATGGTAGACTGAGAGATATATTTAAGTATATTTATGGGGGATGTAAGTCTGCACGACTTAGTCTCACGGGTGGTGTAACAAAAGGATCAGTCCTTGGTCCTTCGTTATTCAATCTTTTCATTAACAACATTGGAACGGATTTAAAGGGTTCAATGTTAGTAAACGTAAAATCGTGCACTTTGGCGTGATGAGATACTCAGTATCATATTATTATATTGTTTTGTTGAGTTATGCTTGAAGAAACTGATCAGGCTAGAGATTTTGGAGTTTCAGTAGATAAGAATTTGAAGTTATGGTCATATCTCAAATACTGCAAATACAACTCAAAGGATAATTGCGATGCTGAAAGGAACCTAGACATAAAGATAGGGGAATCCTTTTGCCTCTTTACAAGGCCTTGATAGATCTCCCTTGAACTATTGTTCACAGATGTGGTCTCCTCGTTTTCATGGTGTTCTGATATCAGGAAATAGCAATTATGAAGACAGGATGAGAATTTGTGAATTTCAGACATTAACAAACAGGAGCAAGGGGAGTGAGATGAGGGAGACTTACACACTTTTGAAAGGTTCATATAGAATAGCAGTAGATGAAATTTTTCATTTTATAGAGGACTGGGAAATTGGCGATAGCGGATTCTTGGAAGTTGAGAATTAATGACATTAAGTAGTGAATAAGGGATAAATTTTTCACTCATAGAGTTTTGCGTGATTAGAATGGATTACCATTAAAGGTGGTGAGTGCAATTAGTACAAATGAATTTAAGAACAGGTATGGCATCTGTGTTTGGGTAATTATGTAGCCTTCCTCGGTGAGTTCAATCCTGACAACCTGGACGTCTCTCTTATTAATTATATATTCTTTCCTATTGTGTTCCCCTATTAGCACCTTCTAAAATTTTTCTATATCTCACTTCTTTTACTTTATGTATTTCTTTTCTATCTGCTTCGGAACAATTAAAAAAATTAACACTTTTAATTAGTCTGTTTGCAGAATATGCCATCATAATCAAGATGAAGGTCTAGTGCCATGTTTAATATCTCAAGAGCACAAAATTTGCTAAGGAGGAACTGTACCCTAGACTTGAGAGCAGCACATCACCAGTTATGGCACAATTACACTGGCCAACAAAAAAAAAAAAATTTTTCTGCTGATCATGATCTGACACTTGTTTTTTACTAATTTGGGTGCGCTGATTTCAAATATCAAACCTATTTTTCTCTATCACGTCAGGGTTTTCTTCTATGGCATTTTCTTTTGCTAATTTGTAAGTTCTTGATAGCTTTAAGGAGGCAGTACTATTTAGAGGATCAAAAAATCGATTTTTAATATTATTTTCTAAACGTATGTACTTTTAAAAATCTGTTCCTAACTTTTTATCAAGACATTCGAAAAATTCCCGAAGATATAGCCTATTATTCAAAATGGTGCGCAGATCAGAATCGGAGCGCTCACCGCTCTCGCTTGTTAGTAAATGAATAAATGCGTAAGAACCTGTAACGGCACATACTGGCGCTTTGAATGCGAGAGAGGCCGATAACCGACCTAATACATTTAGGTGATGAAAAGTAGGCGATGACAACTGCCTAAAACAAATGAATGCTATATGCGTCTTAGCGGACAAAGAACGATCGAAATCGGTCAATCGTTAATCGATCGTGAAAGTATGATGAGCGCTTATAACGTTTCAATAAAGTCTCTCGTTTTTTTTTTTTGTCTTGTTAATCGCATGTTAGTCGGCAGTGAAGAAAATTTATTTGTTTACTAACAAGCGAGAGCGGTAAGCGCTCCGATTCTGATCTGCGCACCGCTTTGAATAATAGGCTATATCTTCGGGAATTTTTCGAATGTCTTGATAAAAAGTTAGGAACAGATTTTTAAAAGTACATACTTTCAGAAAATAATATTAAAAATCGATTTTTTGATCCTCTAAATAGTACTGCTTCCTTAAAAATATCAAAAACTTACAAATTAGCAAAAGGAAAATGCCATAGAGGAAAAAACCTGACGTGATAGAGAAAAATGGGTTTGATATTTGAAATCACGCACTCAAATTAGTAAAAAACAAGTCTCATATAAAAGTCAGCAAAAATTGTGTTGGACTGTGTTATTTATCAGTAATGTGTCTCGGCAGTCTACTTCTGCTGCACAATTGGATAATGAAGATGAAGAAATTTGTTCTATATTTCTACCGATAAATTATCAACAACAACAACAACAAGGAAAGAATGAACGAATGAATAAACGAAATTTAACTTATTTAACTACTGTTCACCTACTGTATCGACAGTGTTTTGTTCGTCTGTTAGCAACGAGTCAGGGCTGAGGACAATACAGCCTGGTTGATTCCCATTCTTAAAATCCCTTCTTAGAAAACAGCTCTTTGATTTGCAAAAAGGGCTAGAGAGCACTCAGTGTGCACATCGCATGCTAATAATGTTCCCCTATTAATCTCTAATCACATTTATCGGGAAGAGAATTGAGAAGGAAATACAGAGTAGCAGTTGAATTTCCTGAAGAAATTCTCACTTCCTTGACTGTTTTCGCCTAAAGAGATCAAACTTTCTAATTCACAGAAAACTCTCCTCGCTATCACGATACCGCCCTCTGACCTTCACTGTTTACAACAGTTGATTACTTAATAGCTGTGATCAATTGATTACGAAAATTATCTGAAAATTGTGAATTTGCTTTACTTTCAGCGAAAGTCAAGAAACAATTCAGGGACACGTTTACTAAAAACGTTTTTATCTCATAAGTACCTCTTGCCTGGTCACTGAGATTAAAGTGCCTGTCTTTTAAGAAATCTTGTTCACAACATCACTAAAACGCTCATGAAGGTGTGGCCACACGGTGCGGATGATGAGCCTCTACTTTTCTTTCTGGGAAACTTTTAACTCTGCATCCCCCAACAGGATTGCTGGTTCACTGAATTACACGTCTGTGGAAATTCCAATATTTGCAAATTGGCAACTCACTGAACACTCGACTGCTGATAAACTGATGACTTAAGCATTTAATGAAGGCAGTTTCGCTTTATGCAAAGCATACGCTGAACTAAAAATCAAATTTAATTGAAAGGGTGCAGCCCTTTCATCATCATGACCAACAAAAGAACAAGGACACAGGATGATCTTGGGAACTTCGTTATATAGGAAAAGGATGAATTGGAGGGATGAAGATCTTCCACTCGGTTTGAGAAATTTAGGCGACATTTAGATAAAACAACGTGAGCTCTGAAACTGGAAAACAGCTGCATATAAACTGAACATCAACTATGGTAATGAAGATTGCATATTAAGGGTATAAAGAACAACTTTACTATTTGTAGCTTTGTAAATCTCCAGCTTTCTGTTAATATGGAGAAGGGTTATGCTACGATATTTTGTCAACGTGGACGAATGAGGTGTTTATGAATGCCTAAACACCTTTCACAAGAGTGCATTATCTCAAGTATGAATCTTAGTGTAGAAGGTAGAGCCTTCAAGGTCGAAACCGCATGGATATGTAATAGATCTAGATATTACTATTCTTTTTGTACTGTCATTATTTGCATGAAAGAGATTCTCTATCAACATGAAAATACACACCACACTGCAGATATTATTGCAACACAGTTTAACACGTTCATTGCCAATCACGCGATATCGCGCGATGCGAGTTCTCACCAAACGGCCGACCACGCGTTATCGCGTTGGCATCGCTAACTAAATAAAGAAATATAAAAAATTTGCCCACCACACGAAATTACAATTTTCAGCTTAGCAATGAAAGTGTTAATTACAATAATGTGAAAAAAGTACTCCTTATAAGAATCACAATATCATTCTCAAAAAACACCTGTGATGAACTGGTGCCGTGAGGAGTGAAGATTAGTACCTTCAGCAATGGTAAATATACTGGTATTAATGACAAAGGAAAAATACTTCCATTCTCCTGAATAATATCAGCATTTTTTGGAAATCAAATAATTTTGAAAATCATTAATTTCCCAAATCAATTCGGAAATTAATGATTTGGAAATCATTGATTTATCATTAATGTTAAATGTTGGAAACCTAGAATGAATGACAAAAGTGTAATCAGGAACAAATTCGGAAGGTTTACAAACTTTATGTGCAGTTTAAGTTTTTCTGAAATATTGTACCATTATATTACTTAATTCAGCATACTGTGTATCATACTTTTTATAAAAATTCATGTGGAAAATTTTCACGTACTCAAAAAATTTAGTAAGCAGTGGGATTATTGTGGAATTAATAGTAGATCTCCGTATTAATTTTATTGAATCAATAGAAGTAGGGCGTTCTGAATACTAACAAAGCTATGTGTGTGTGGTGTATTTAGGAACAAAAAGTTGAATAATAAGATGCACTCAAGAAAAAAAAAATTGTACACTCTGTAGGTAATGAATATCACCATTATATAAGCGGTCTTTTCTCTATGTTCAACAATTTGAGGTTATTACTTTGTTAAAAATAGCATACTGAAATTAACAATATTAGATTTACAGATTATTTGGTGTTGATATTAATATTAAAAAGACAATTACAAAATATGGCTGAAATACTAATTAAAACTAGTTAAACTTATGGCTTAATATTATCTACAGCTAAATTCAAGTATATGGTCAAAGGAACAAATTCAGGAACAAATTCGGAGGGTTTACAAACTTTATGTGCAGTTTAAGTTTCTCTGAAATATTGTACCATCATATTACTCAATTCAACACACTGTGTATCATACTTAAACATGTATGATACACAGCACACTGAATTTGCTTATTGTTTCGATATATTTACACACACACACACACACACACACACACACACACACACACACACACACACACACACACACACACACACACACACACACACACACACACACACACAATCATTTGCTTTTTATTTCTCTAAAATTTTTAATCAGACTTGAATATTGCATATTTCTGAATGTATTGTATACTTCTAAATGTAATTCATAATACTTCTATAAGGAAAGAGATAAAAAATCCTTAAAATCGCTTGAGTTATCGCATGCATTTTTCTTACATATTAATAAATATATGATCAACAGAAGAAGCCGAAAAGTTTAACAAACTGATATTTTAAAATTACTCCCCGTACAAAGTGAAAAATTATATAATATTATGTAATTAATATATAATATAAAATTATACATTTAACCAAGTGTTTTAAAAACTTCAAGCCGCCGTTAGTCTAACATTAGCCACGATTATGAATGTCACTCTGTTTGGAAGAATTTGGACATTCCTCCACCAAACTGCCAGTGAGTTCGAATGGCCGCATTTTATTCTGCTTCTCACTCCGATTGATGTGTTGCAACTTTTCCCAATGATGTCGTGAAATATCCCTGGAATCTTTCAATATAACATCATTAGTAAATAAATTGATTACTTTGTTGAACAACTGCAAGGTATTAACCGATTGGAATATAAAAGCAAGGGGTCTTGGAAGAATGCATTGTTTTCGTGACAAGTAGGATTTTGCATAATTTTTGGAAGGCCTGATAATCAAGTGGGGGTTTCAATGAACCGGAAATATATAATTGTTCGAATATCAATATAACTGTTGTGTTTTCATTTTACAAAAATGAAAATTTTTATTTTAATTTTTGAGATCTCCGGTTATCCTACAGGATTCGAACCATCTCTGATCAACCGACGGCATTGCCAATTCTGAACGATAGACGAGTCAACTCTTGAATCATCAAGATAATTGGAAATCCTGAGCATTCAAAATATTTATTAGTTATCATCGGAGTCTAGATGAAAGATGATATTTACAATTAAATATTGAAAACTGCATATAATTCTGGAACATATTTGAAAATAAGTGCAGTTTCACAATAACCATTAAAATATTTTCTATAAAACGAAACAATTCACACCTGATATATGTACATTATCAAAAAGTCATATTAGTAAATTCATTTTATCGTGATATTTATATTAAAGAAATGGATTCCTTAGCTCTTCAAAAAGAAGAAATTGACATTGGAAAAATACCTTTCATGTTAATAAAGCTAGCGCCGTATTCATGCATTAAAATGTCTAATGTGCCAAATTATGGAAGGTGCTAAAAATCAAAAAAAGTTTTATAATTAAACGTTTTCATAAATATAATATGTGATTCTGATATATTGGAGAGAGAGTACAAAGGAGAGTGTTAAAAAATAATATCAGGATTCTGAAATACTGATTATGAAGATATTGAGAATTTGTGGTCTGCAGACTCTTGCAAACAGGTGATATGATTGAGACTTACAAACTTTTGAAATGGTCATACAGGATTTCAATTGACGGAATTTTTCAATTTATAGAGGGTGGGGAAAAAATTAGAGGGCATCCTTGGAAGCTGAGAATGAAGGCCGCTAAGAAGGAGGTGATGCTCGATTTTTCTCTCAGAGGGTGGGTGCGTGATTGGAATGGATTGCCTTTGGAGAGATGTGAGTGCAAGCAGTGTGAATGAATTCAAGAATAAGTATGATAGCTGGTGCGTGTAGTATGTGGCCTCACTCGATGAGTCTCTGACTCCCTGAAGGTCTCTCTCTCTCTTTTTTTTTTTAGCATTTTATTATTTCTCAAGTAAATTACATACATTACATAAACACAATTGTGCATAACATATTCTTGCACGTACATAATGTGTTTTTAAATAATAATAATAATAATAGTAATAATAATAATAATAATAATTTAAACTAATAATAGTTTGTTTATCATCATACAGAGCATTTACATATATACAATAAAGCATACTATCACATTTTTGTTTAGTACAAAATGTAGAGTACGGTGATTTTTTTAATGTAAATGTACGTATTTTTTAGAGTGAATTTTACAAAATTTTCCGTTTTTTGTATAATGTGTTAATAATAGTTACTAGAGATAATAATTTATAGTTTGCAATTGGATAAGATTACATTATCAGCGTTTATAGTATAACAGTAAGTTATATATAGTTTACAATTTTTACTTTTAATGTTTCTAACCGCTGTAACTACAGCACTTGAATGTAATAAATAATTCTTTTTTTTTATCTCGGTTGAGATGTAAATATTATTATTGATTTGATTGCTGTGTTGGAAGTAGGTTGATGTTTGGAAGGTCAAATGAATGATATGAAAGGTCTGATCAAAGTGAAATGCCAGTATATTCTGGTGTTATTGCATCTGTCTGGATGATTCACGTTCATTTTTATTGTGGTTTTCTTTTTGAACTAATTAGGAGACTTCTTTTTTCCACTTTGGCAGCCTTTTTATGTCTTCTGAGCTTTTAATTTGTATCGGTTTTGAAGTTTGTGACTTCCTCAAGAATATCTTGGCATCTCTGATCCACAAAAATTGGTATGTTTTTTTTTTGTTTTTGCTTTTCTTGCTTGGTACAATAGATTCGGGTCGAATAGTGTTAAATATTCGGATAAGAAGACTGGTCTATTATCTTGCAATGCGTTCAAGTTGTTGACAACTGTTTTTTTTTTCTGTCTGTTAGGTTTTATGAGATTGTCTCTTGTTTTTTGCTTTTCTTAGGAATCCGATTTACGGTCTGAATGTCATTATGCTGTAGGAGGATATCAATTACATGGCCTAATTTTAAAACTACGTCTCTGAGGTTTTCTGTAGGTGCAGTTTCAGGAAGACTGTTTGACAAGATCTTCTTTATGTCAAGCATGTTTTGAAAAACATGCTTGACATTAAAACCTCTTTTGAGATGATTCTTCTATTCAGTAAGAGGCTTGATTTTCTTTCATATTATCCTTTATACTTTTATATCAATTAATATTATTGATTGCTAGTAATAAAACAGTGCAAATGAAATATTTTCTCTGCTACTTTCTTGGTATAACAAAACTAGATGACTCCTGTAATAGCTGTCACAGACAGAAAAAGAAGACGCTCCTGTCTTCTTTTTCTTGTTTTTTCGCTGCTCATCTTCTTCTGGTGTGGCACATCACCAGAAGAAGATGAGCAGCATCGGAGTGACCATACGGCCTCCGTGAATACCCAGTGAACACAGACATATTCTTCTTGTCGTGTTATCTGTCCATTCTACTTCTAATTTTATATATATATATATATATATAAGAAAAAGCTTAAATGACTGATACCGAGAGAAAAAAAGATGACATGGTATATTTCAAAAGATACTACTAGTTTACTAGTTTCGTTGAATTCATCAACATCTTCAGGTATCACAATCAAAGAAATATATAAAGAATTACAGAGACTTAAAATTGTAATAACTGAACAAGTATAAAACGACAGTAGCGTGTTTGAAAACAAAATGCGAGCTTGAGTTCTACACGAACGTATACTACGCGCTGTCGCGAGTGCGCCAATACTGAACAGAGGCAACGTGTGCGTCAGAAAGATTGAAACTTAGGCTGTTATTGATATGAGAAGAATCTAGTGAAATTTCTCTGGATTTGACAATCTTTTTCTCGAGTTCATCATAGCACACATTTATGTTAGAAGTTTGAGTCCAGTTCACAATGTGTTGGCGGCCTTTGTCTGAGTTAACTGAAGAGAGAACGTGGCTAGAGAGAGCGCTGGCTCTGGTCCTTTTATAGGAGATGTCTCTACGATGTTCTTCCAAACGTAGAAGGGTGGATTTAGCAGTCTGCCCATAGTATGGCTTTCCACAATCACATAAAATCTTGTACATTCCTAGAAACTGAGTTGGAAGATGTTTCTCTTTAGGTTTACTAAGTATTGAACGAAGTTTTAGAGGCGTAGTGAATCAAGTTCTGAAGATAAACTTCTTGAGAATTTTTGTCAGTTTTGGTGAAAGAGAGCTGATGTATGGCAAAGCGATGAAGGCTGAGAGTATTAAAATCTCAATTTATAGAAAGTCTACTCATACTGATAGATACCTTCACGCTTCCTCCCATCACTATCCCCGACAAAAATGTGGTATTATTTCCACCTTAGCTCACCGAGCAAAATCTTTTCTTACAGAACAAACAGAAATTGAAACTGAACTCCTTTTTCTTACATTTTTTTTACTAATAATGGTTTCTCTCCTAAGAAAATTGACAAATGTCTTTCCCGCAGTCACTCAACCACTTCTGAATATCCCTCTTCCCCGGAGCCTTCATCGCTTTGCCTTAGATCAGCTCCCTTTCACCAAAACTGGCAAATATTTTCAAGAAGTTTATCTTCAGAACTTGATTCACTACGCCTCTAAAACTTCGTTCAATACTTAGTAAACCTAACGAGAAACATCTTCCAACTCAGTTTCTAGGAATGTACAAGATTTTATATGATTGTGGAAAACCATACTCTGGCCAGACTCTTAAATCCATCCTTCTACGTTTGGAAGAACACCGTAGAGATATCTCCTATAACAGGACCAGAGCCAGCGCTCTCTCTAGCCACGTTCTCTTTTCAGTTAACTCAGACGAAGGCCGCCAACACATTGTGAACTGGACTCAAACTTCTAACATAAATGTGTGCTATGATGAACTCGAGAAAAAGGTTGTCGAATCTAGAGAAATTTCTCTAGATTCTTCTCATATCAATAACAGCCTAAGTTTCAATCTCTCTGACGCACACGTTGCCTTTGTTCAGTATTGGCGCACTCGCGCCAGCGCATAGTATACGTTTGTTTGGAACTGAAGCTCACATTTTGTTTTCAAACACGCTACTGTCTTTTTATACTTGTTCTGTTATTACAATTTTAAATCTCTGTAATTCTTTATATATTTCTTTGATTGTGATACCTGAAGATGTTGATGAATTCAACGAAACTAGTAAACTAGTAGTATCTTTTCAAATATACCATGTCATCTTTTTTTCTCTCGGTATCAGTCATTAAAGCTTTTTTATTCCAACCGAGTAAAAATTAATTCAAAATATATATATATATATAAAGATAAGCCTAAATTTGAAACGTTTTTATATCACGTTTTTTGTCTCCGGTTTACCAGCCCGGAACTCGCGGGGGGGGGAGTGGGCGCCAGAGGGGCATCCCTTCACCTTGTGTGTATATATATATATATATATTTATATTATATTTTTTTTTATATTTTTTTTTATACATTTTCATACACACACATTTTTTTATATTACATATTTTTTTAATCTTTTACGTCAAAAGACGTAAAAAATTAAACAAATATGTAATATATCCTGTAAGGAAATAGGATTCTGAGTTAAAATATCACTGAAGTGGGTCATTAACGAAATCTGATTGCTTGTAATCCAGTAAAAATGTTTGTCATCGTAAATATAGTCATTTGCAATTGCTTATCAGGTTCCTTCTCCACATAAACCCGTATCTGCAGCGTAGCACGTTTTCGTCATACCGCAAAGTGGTTTCATCGAGAAGAACTTCCACAATGCTACAAGCAAATATTTCTAAAGTGCTGTTGATTTTGGCCTGCATTGTAGTTTCATTTATCTGCTGCGGAATATCGAAAGTTAGTAGTGTTCTGTTTGTTGCTACGATTGAACACTTCCATGTGACTAGAGAAAACGCAACTTGGCCATTCAGCATTTTTCTATGCACATTTCTCTTCACATGTAAGTGTCTTTCTTTCTAAAACTACTTTTAATATTATACGCAAGCAATATATGGAGTGAAAGCAAATCCAAAAAAAAAATTCAAATGTTTTAATTCTGAAGGATCGCACATCTTGATAGTATGTTTATAATTCGTGAAGATAAATGTATAATTATTATACATTCATCTTCATTTTAGGTACCATGCGCGGTGTCTTCTTCAAATAAATCTAATTAATCGATGCTTTGATAGCACAGTTAATCCTATGTACAGAGTCTGCTATGTTCGTGCATTGCCCTGTAATCTTTGATAAAACACCTCCATAGAAACATAAGCGACTTTGGGATAATAAAAAATAAATAAATAAAACCTTATAAAGGTTATTTTCTTCCATATAATAAATTAACCAGTTTTTTCAAATAAACGGAATTGGCGTTACGGAGTAGGTACGAATCCATGTGTAAAATCTGTCTGTGCATTTCCTATTAACATACACTTATGAAACAACATTACGACTACAAATAAACCAACAGTATGTTTTGGGCCAAGCAGACAGCATAGTTAGCTATAACCGTGCAGTGAAGAAACTTTCCTGTATCAATAGAACAATACCTCGTGAAATTCGAATTCTGTGCAGGATTGGCGTGATGAAGTGTGCTTTCAACAACTGGACTTCCCTACACAGAATTTTGTAGACATCCTTATATCTATCCTGTGTTTAGCAGTTTCTTCATAATTTCCTTTCTCTAATTCCGCATCGCTCCTTTCTCGTTTGGCATTTCGAGGTTTTTCGATTGTAGTGAAATTTTTATATAACTCCAATATGAAAAAGGTTATTGTATTTTTTAATATTTTCTTTTAAAACGTATACCAATTTATTGAAGTTTAGTGAGTAAAAATATTTTTTTGACACAGAAAATATTAAAAAAATTCTTGGAATTTATCCTTTTTGAATCTTTATACATTAAATCCATAAAGATTTCAAAAGCGCAACAAGAATAAATGTTTTTTTGTCTTTTTCTTTTTTTTTTTTTCACATAAATTCAGATTGTCCATTTTGTCTAACTTTTAAGGGCATATGTGTTTTAAAAGTTTTTCATTGTACCATACGTCTGTTATGATGAAGAGCTGCATACTAATACGTCATTGGAAAAAGCTAATAGATGAAGATCTGCATTTTGATGAATATCTTAGATTATTATAATTAAAAATGCATATTAACATAAAATAATAATATACAAAATTTCTTAAAGAATTAAAATTTTTAAATAATATTAAAAACTCATACATAGCCTTCTTTGATATTCTGTACGAAATTAAGAATTTCAAATAATATAGCCGGTTAGAATATGAATAAATACCTGTATATAAAGTCTTTGTTATAACCATTACTGAAATTTGGAAAATTTACGAAATTAAATTTCTGCCGTACTGAAAACTTAAATTAATTACTGCGAGGAAATGAAGATGTTCGCCAAACATTATTATGTGACGCCTTGAAGAAATCCCGGGATTCATCTCTGCGCTACACCATAATGCAGAGATTACGCGCCTCGCAATAACAACACGATCAACAGTCTTAACAGTCTACACCATTTCCTACAGCAGAAGAGGTGCAATGTTTAATTTTTCTAATTCATAAATAGGATTGTATTCAAGATATTTTCTGAAAACAGTATTACAGAAATAACGAAAGTATTTATTTTAATTGTGATTTAAAGTTTTTTTTCCTCAAATATCACTGACTATTTATGAAACAATTAAATTAAAATCATTTGAGTAACTATTATGGAATTGTTCAATAAAATGGATTTAAAAAAAAAACCCAAACTCACAGTATTAATAAGGTTTTTCTTGCTTTTTTTTTTAAATAAATTAACTGCGATGATAAAACTATTGCTATGAGTACCATAACATTTTTTTTTTTTTTTTTTGGAACCTTGCAGCGCTACTTGCTGGAATGATAATACATAACTTTGGTGCCCGCAAGGTGGCATTAGCTGGTGGTTTTCTTACAGCTCTTGGATTAGCTATGTGCTTTTTTGCAAGCAACGTGCGGTGGTTAATAATCTTTTACGGATAAATTGTTCTAATGAACAATTATGGAATTGTTCAATAAAATGGATTTAAAAAAAAAACCCAAACTCACAGTATTAATAAGGTTTTTCTTGCTTTTTTTTTTAAATAAATTAACTGCGATGATAAAACTATTGCTATGAGTACCATAACATTTTTTTTTTTTTTTTGGAACCTTGCAGCGCTACTTGCTGGAATGATAATACATAACTTTGGTGCCCGCAAGGTGGCATTAGCTGGTGGTTTTCTTACAGCTCTTGGATTAGCTATGTGCTTTTTTGCAAGCAACGTGCGGTGGTTAATAATCTTTTACGGATTGATCACAGGTAAGATTCTAATCATACTTCTCCAAAAAAGCAAATATATTTAAAGTGTAAAATATATAAAATATATAAAATATATATTTATATATAAAATTTTAAAATTAATATTTGTTTTTTCGCATTGGTAATGTTTTATTTGTTTCTATTTTTTGATTATCTGATTTTTATCAACTATTAAATTGAAGATGTCAGAACCGAAGTAACAATATTCTTTGTCCTACATTATGCGGAGCTATTTTAAATAAGCAACGAAATATTTTATCTTGGTGCAAGGGATACAATTTTAATCGTTTTTGTTTCAAATAAAATTAACGGTGTTATTTCGAAATTCAACTCGAAAAGTTCTGTGGCTTCAAAAGTCAAACAAAATAGTGTTGAAAAACACGGTCAGCATATGAAATCATCTCAATAAACATGATTTAATATTATTACTTTTTTAAACATTTTCGGTTTCTTAAAAATTAGATACTGATTGTATATCTCACATATTTCAATCTCTTCTGTGAACGAACCGAGAAAATTGACAGCTTGTGGAGCTATCGATTGAGAGTGAGAAATGACAACAGGCTTCATTTCTCTCACCCTCTCTCTCTCTCTCTCTCTCTCTCTCTCTCTCTCTCTCTCTCTCTCTCTCTCTCTCTCTCTCTCTCTTGCAGTTTGAGTTTCCTTTTTTCAGGATCCGAAAATATGTTCCTCACCTTTTACACACATAAGTTCTGCAGTCATGTTTGTATGCTATCTTCTACACGATACTCATAGTAAAGCGATTGCACCAGAACACAAGCAGACAAGACGAAAAACTACCAACTTATTCTTTCTATTTTACTTATTAGAAATACATAAATATAAATACTCAATACGTAGTGCAAAATTTGGTGAACATACAAAATACATAGAGAGGCTGCATATTTTTTTTTTTATTATATATTTCTTTTATGTCGGTCATATTGGGGTTTGAATGCTGTTACTCTATTCCAAATTATATATTTGTTGCAATAAATCCAAATAAAAACAAGTCTGTAAGTGAACAGAACCTACACTTCAAGGAACATTTATCAGTCATCTCTGTCACTTCTGTTGCCACTTGCTCCATAATGAATCAGTCAGATTATTTGAAGACGTTTATATCTGTTAATATATATAATATTGTCGAATTTGCATTGCCATCACTTTCTTAAATCAACCACATTCTTCACATGTATAAGATATTTACAAAGTTTTCTCTTTCCTCTAGGTAGTGGTGTTGGTCTAATGTTTATAACTGTCCCAATTACAGTCAGCCAAAATTTCAATACCATGAAGACTACTGCACTTGGAATTGCATACTCCGGTCAGTCCCTCGGAGGTATCGTTCTTCCAAAAATAACTGAAAGAATGTTGGAAAATTATGGATTACGAGGATCGTTTCTTCTTCTTGGTGCAATAGCAACGCATCTAATAACAGCAGGAATGCTAATGGGATATTCCTCAAATGTAATGAGACAATCCGAACAACTCCCTAAATCTGCTTTCCCATTATCGCATGAAGAACAGCAAAAGAATAATTCCTTAATGAAAAGTGAAGATGCGGATATCTGTGGCGAAATTCCCAACGCCCGCCAAGAAAACATGTCAACTATTGAAGAACACAATACTACAACTAATTATTCAAGTACACTTTTGAATAAGACATTGACTACGCTGAAAATCATAGGTAAACTGTTGATTTCCCCGGTATTCATCATTCTTGCAGCTTGCTTCATTATATTTGGGTCTAGCGTTGTTATATACCAAACTGTTATTATAGATTTCGCCATCGATAAAGGAATCACTATGGATAATGCTGTTTACCTCATTTTAGCTTCTTCGCTGGCATGCTTGTTCTTCCAGTTGACTGCAGGATTGGTCACCGATCGGGGAATCATAAGCAACCACACAGCTACGGTAATTCTAATGGCGTTGATTGCTGTAGACACTGTCTGCTTTCCTTTTGCACAAAATTACGTCTCTTTATTGACAGCCTGCATTGCATTTGGAATGACGATTTCTGCTACTCAGTTCTACCAGCAATTGTTCGAAGAATTCCTAGGAAAGGATATAGTCTCGCTTTCAGTTGGACTGAGTTGGTTTTTGAACGGATGTGTCATACTAGCTGCACCAAGTTTTATCGGTAAGTCACTATCTTATTTCACGCTGGGGAATTATATCGGTGGTGCGTTTTGGTTGCAAATGGTCTGGAGTCGAGTTCAGCAGAAGTTGACTAAGGTGAGAGAGGTCTCCTTCCTGGAAACGTAATAATTTTATTGTGCAAGCAATTATTCCTGCTGCAGAACATACGTGATTAATAGACACTATGAATTGTAAACCTAATCTTAATTGCTTTGTTAATAATTTTAACTTGCTACAGCTATGTATTATTTAAAGAGATACAAGAAAACCTGTTTGCATCTCTCTCTCTCTCTCTCTCTCTCTATGTTTTTGTTATTAAGTGTTCCTTTCATTATCTCTCTACTAAATTATGATAGTAATTATTATTACGATTCTCTCACTCTTCTATTTGTTTTCTGTCTACTTCTGAGCAATTTTAGAGCTTAACACTCCCGTCTAGTCCATTTGCAGCACATACCATTACAATCGGCTTTGACTGTAATACCTGTATATCATTTACTGCAGGGCTAGGTTAGAACATTCTCTTAGCAACAAGTGCTTAGCAATTTACTTAGAAATTTATAGTGTATTGCTGCTGATGAATTAGAGTAAAAAAGATAAGGAGGTTTTCATTGTACATCCACCGAAATAACTGTTTCTTATTTAAACTCTTATTCATCTACTGGATCTCGTGGTGTCCTTATGTTATCACTAATAATGATATACAGCTTGATTGTTTCCTAACTATCTTCTACCAGCCCAGTGCACTTGTTCGAGATAACTCTCATTGTGCACAATGGGCCCAAAAACTTCATTAGCAACGGAATCTCTTATCATCTCAATAATCTAATTTTTCTGATTCAAATATCCGTTAGGATGGTTAGATGATAAAAAACAAATATCAGCTTTACGTATCAGCTTTATCTTTGAGGGTGCGTATCGCCTGCTGGCATGGATTTTTATCTCCGAATTTTCGCATTTTCAATAAATAGATGACTCTGCATCCTTAGAGAAACACACACGCGCGCGCACACACACCCAGCGGTTGATAAACTGATGCCAGTTTATGAACCGCTGTTTTGAAATTCATAAATTAAATGAAATAAGTTGAAATTTAATTGTAAGGATGAAACATTTACATCTTGGCTAACAAAACACAGGATGATCCTGGGAACTTATTTAACAGGACGAAAGAGCGGAGTAAATGTGGCTCTGGGAATGCGGAAATGATCAACCAATGTATATGGAATATTCAAATATTATAAAGCTTCTCTTCTTTAGGTAGTAGATAGCCAGTAGAACGTTTGAAATCTCTGTGAATATGAGTGATGCTACACATTTTCGATCAAAGTGGCGAATGGGAAGGGTGGGCAAATTCCTAAAATCCTAAAACGTGAGTGCATTATCTCACCTGTGAAGTCTGGTGTTGGAGCTGTAACAGTCTGTAACTGTTTCTTCTCGCAAAGAAGAAGACTTTTGCTAGCAGTACTATACCTGAATCGATTAAACTAATGTTGCATTAACATACTTGTTATTGCAACACAGTATGAGACATACTGTGTGAGAAAAAAAAACTAGTCATCAGAATCGCGATTTACCTAACACCTTAGGGATTAAATGGAAAAGTCAAGAACAACGGCGACTAGTTCATCCAACAATTGTAGATGAACTGGTGGGCATGAAAGAAAAATTCTCCAAAATTCCTGAATTATATTATCACAGAGAATACGACTGGATGGACCAAAAGAGTAATTAGGACCAAACTAAGATCCACAATGATCCGTGCAGTTTAGGTTTCTCTGAATTATATTACCTTCCCATTACTTATTTCAGCATGCTGCCTACCATACTTGAATTCATCTGTAACCATCACGCACGTAACGTTTTTAGAAGGAAAGCTCTGGAAGTCTTGTTAAATTATTACCAGATCTAAACAAAAATAATATTTAATATTTAATCAAATAAAAACCGAATATTAATAAATGTATAGATATGTTTAGGAATGTAAATTTGGACAGTAAGATGTATTCCGAGAAAGGAAATTTCTTCTTATATATAGGTATAAATATAAACGTGAGTTGAATTCTTCGTTAGTTAAATTTTTATTACTTATGTTCTATACATGATAAAAATCACTGTAAAAAATAAACAGCAATAACATTTCGTGACATTAAGTACTAAGATTTATTCATTTATTTTATTGTAGCTTAGCAATTAATTGTATTATTGAAAATCAACTGCATAATGCATTTGTAGAACTCAGAATCGTATCTCGGTTTATATACGTAACGAAGATGGGCATGTTGAAAATTAACAATCCCAAGAATGAATGCACGTAAAATTGTTATTACAGTTTTACATACATTTATTAATGGGAATGTTTCTTCCTCTTACGCTTTTTTATAGAATTGAAGTTATGAAAATTTATAACTACACAAGGACTTTATAATGACTCTGTATAAGAACATCGTTAACAAATTTAATACGAGGCTAAGAGTTTATCATAAATTGGATTATTTCTGTAGGTAGAATCTTGTTTTTAATTATGAATGGATATTACCTATATCATTACCTACCAGTAATATTACCTACATCACTATCATTCGATCATCAAACAAACAAACTTTATTTGGTATTTTAACAACGTATTGAATTAAGGATGTGTCAGGTATTTATCTAGGAAAACAGATCAGAGGTTTTTCAAAACTAATGACTTGGGTGTTTGTTTGATAATAGTTATTATATCATATATTAGCAATAGCTCACAGTCTCCCATTCAGGTAAATGTTCGGAAAGAAGGAACTGTCACTAATCCATAGAAGTTCTTTTACACCAGCTTATTAAGTCCCGTCTTTCGGTTTCAAGAAAGTTCCAAACGCAAATATATGCAAGAGATCAATTTGTCAAATCTTTTCCCCTACCAAAAGAACTATATTCAAAGAGTCATTAAATTTACTATACTAGTTTTCCTAAAATTCTGCTTATGAGAGCTACTTTCCCTTAATAAATAATGTCAGAAAAGTTAGGCATCTGATTATATTTTCTTTCTTTACAGGTTACTTCAGAGATACCCTGAAAAGTTACGATGGACTCTTTTATACACTAAGTGCCTTCATTCCTACAGCAACGTTGCTGTTGATTTGCCTTAAGAAAATAACAAAGGAGACTTGAAAGAAATGCAATGTCTGCTCGACAATTTCTTCATGAGTTAACTTCATTTTCACTTCCTGTAGGTTAGTTAAACGTGCATTCGACTGAGAACTTGTACCATTGTGTGATATGCACGGGACTGTAAACTTCGACTTATTGGCTTCGTTTCTGACGTAGAGGACCTTCGTAACATCAAGACTATCAAGACTTTTCTTTCTACATTTAAAACGGTTTAAAAGATTCGGAAATTACACTGAATGGAGCGAACATTCCATTCGCTATACTTATGAATACAAGTCACGGTACATGCATATTTTGTGGCAAGTTTAATGTTTCATGGAGCAACCTATACAACCGTATTCATTAGTCACTGCCTCATAAACATGACTGAAGAATAAAATTAATGTAGTTAATTTTTTCACTGAATAAAAACTCTGCCATAACATTCAAAGCCAATAGAAGGAAAGCCTTACTTTCAGGAAATTTAGATTGACATAATTTATCGTCATCACCATGGAATTCCTGATTTATCCCCTCAGGGATGTACAGAATATTGTGATATGAAAACGTTACATTATTTCTAACTTCCTATCGCTAAATTTCCTCGAGATTGCTTTCTTACTTGTCAAGATTTTAATATTACATATCTTATATTTCTGTCTTTTAAGGCACTTTTTACTGTATCAATCCACTTAGATCTTTGTTTTCCTCTGGGTCTTTTTCCTGCCAACCTGGAAAAGAACACGTGCTTTGATAATCTTTCCTCTCTCATTCTGTTTAAGTGGCCACACCCAACCTGAGATTACGTCAGTTAACTCCAACTTGATTATGAACACCAACACGGTTCTTCCTAATATCTTAATTATTATTATTCTGCCATTGATGCGATGTATTCACTTTCCTAATCTTTCTTAGAACTCATACCTCGTCTCCAGTCTTTGATCAAGTGTTTTAGTTCTAATCCAGCTCTCAGATCTATATGTTAAATTAATTGGTAGCCTTAATTACTTCTTTTTTGGTGTAAAAGTCTCTCTAACAAAGAATACTAAATCGTATAATAGAAATAAAATAGAACATTTTACTTTAAATGTAATTTAAAATAAAAAGGGAGACATGCAACCCAGTAAATATACAATTACTAAAAAAATCAATGCGATGAACGTAGAATAAAAGCCTGGAATAATATCTATAGAATGATGAGATGTGATGAAAGAAAACAACTGAAGACACTATGAGATTCTTTTTTTAAGATGACATCAAAGAGCAGGGTGTTGCAATTTAGAATGTTATTCATTTTACATTGGACCCACCATTGGATATTTATGGTCCCGATTACATGAAGATTTTAGACATTGCAATATCTCCATTCCTGATCACCTAAGCGGAACCATTGACAAGTAAAAAATAAGAAAAAATGAAAATTGAATTTAAATAGAAAATTGAATTGAATATGGTTCATTTTTGCTTATTTGAAGAATAAGAGGGATAGACGCATGTAGCGTTAATTTTAGTTATATTAGTCAGGATTTCTGATATACATACTTTTATTTCGTTATTTCGAAAGATAAGTGTGAAAGGTTTTTTGATTGTTCGGTTGTTGCAGTTTTCTTTTCTTTTCTTTTTTTTTTGTTAATGGTTCTGCTTAGGTTATCAGAATTAGAGGTACTGCAATCCCTAATACCTCCGTATAATCGGGACTATAACTATCCACTTGTGGATTCAATGTAAAATGAATCACAGTCAGTTTGACAAGGAAAAAATCACACCGTGTTGTGGGACTTAAATATGTCTCTACCAGTATGCTTTTTTTTTTGAGGAGTGACAAGAGGAAATAATTTTTGATGAGAAATACATACGACTTTATAATCTACATGTTTATAATACTCCATATATTTCAAGGGGAGAGGGGATATTGCTCAAAGTTGTGCTAAGTTTAACATTAGTGTTAAAATTTAATTTCGGCGAATATGAATATTGAATAAAGATCTTTTTTAGATTCCTAATTTATTTGTTCAGATTCTTAGAAGTTGTAGGAAACTTGTAGGAATTTATAAACTGAATTAATATAATGGATTATTAATGAAATATGGATGGTAAAACATTAATAGTTTCCTATTTACTCGGGTTATGGTATACGAATTTTTGTTTCATACTCGCTTCATCAATTTAATGTAAGATTTAAAAAAGTAATGGATTTGTCTTCTTCATATTCTATTGTAAAATGTAACCTAGTACTACTACGGTTATAAAGTTAGTGAGGAACAAAATTTCTGATCACCAATGCAAAAGATATCATCCACGTACTGGCCGTAAAATAAGATGCCAGAAAGGAGGAAATGCAACGATATAAGAGGACATGTGGAAATATAAGAGTAAAAGAGGAAATGCAACTATATTTTGATTCTCTGAAAATGTCAAGAAGAGATGTAGTGCGGACATACGTTTTCAGTACAAATTATCTAAATTATCTATTTTATATATATTTTTTCATTTTTTTTTAATTTATGTAATGCTTTGTTTAATTTGGATCAGTTTATTTTATTGTAGTTGTCAGATTTTTATAATAACCACTATCAACCTTTTCTCTAGTTATCATTATGTCTTATTTCTTAAGAACTCTATAGCTTTTATGGAAATTTCGCGAGAGGAGAGATTAGATTTTATAATTGTTTGGCTATCAATAATATTATTTAAAAAACAAAAAGTTGCTTTATTAGCAACCCCTTCTAGTTTTGCTTGAGTTTGGTTTCAATGACAATTCCTTTTTCTAGGGATATCATTTTGGAGCGGGAGGGGCTAATATATATATGTGTGTAGAAAGTTTTTTTTTTACCTTGGGCGTACTATACGTTAAATACACCAGGAAATTTTATAAACTTGTTATTTTCGCGAAATAAGGATTAAAAAATTTATAACATTTATTGGTGTATATATATATATACACACACACCAATACAATACATATAGGTTTGTTAGATTAAATTTATATACATAACACATATATAATATATAATAAATTATATATATATTTTTTAAAAACATAGATTTAATGACTAAAAACCGAGATAACTTATAAAGATTTTAATAAGAATAATACGACTAGTTTCGGCTTATAACAGCCTTCCTCAGGTATTCTTAAAGGAAAAGAATAGTAATAAACATTAAAGTATCTAAACAAACTGGAAATTACAGGTAACAATTGCCACACATAATTGATACATAAAAAACGTATTTTTTCAAATTCTTCTAACAGGCCTGCCATTGTTTATTGCAAGTGCATGTGCAGGTTCACGTGAACGCCAATATTGAATAACTGCAGCATGGCTATCTGGGATGTTGTAACTCAGATTGTTGGTTAAGTGGACAAAGGAAATCCTACAAGGTTCAGTAGGATTTCCCTTGATTCTACAATTTTACTCTCAAACTCATCATCACAATGAAAGATATTTTCTGATCTATCCCAGCAAACGGAGTGGCTTTGTTGATCATCATTAGGATTATTTGAAAAAAGAACATGACTGGATAACGCAGTTGCATTAGATCTTTTGTAAGAGATGGCTCTCTTATGCTCTTCTATACGTTGTTCAATAGGTTTGTTAGTTTGTCCAAAATAAGGGATATTGCAATTGCACCATAATTTATATGCACCTGGATATTTAGGCTGTGATGAGCAGGTTTTGGATGGCTGATTAGAGAACGGATTTTAGGAAGTGTAGTGAAGAACGTCCTGATATTATATTTTTTAAGGACTTTAGCTAATTTTTAGAGACTGTGCTAATGTATGGAATGGAGATGCTACCTTTAAAATTAATAGTTTCTGTTGTGCACTGCTTAGGAGGATCCAGAAGAAATTTCTTAATCGTTTTTTCAGAGTATCCATTTTGTTTAAAGATAAGAGTGAGGTCATTTATTTCTTTTTGTAGTTCATCTTGTTCATTCAAGAGAGAGCGTGCTCTGTGTCCTAAGGTAGATATCATTCCAAGTTTTTGTGGTGGAAAATGATGACAAAGATTATGCAGATATCTAGTAGTATGAGTAGGTTTTCTGTACATAGAGATTTTTAATCTTTCAGAGCATCGTGTAAGTATTACATCCAGGAAAGCTAAGGAGTTATTATTTTCTAGATCAGTAGTAAATTTTATATTCGGATGTTGGATGTTTAGATGATGAAGAAAATGTGTAAGAGATGTGTGCCCGTGATTCCAAATAATGAATATATCATCAACATATCGTTCCAAACTTTTGGTTTAAATGAGAAGGAAGATATGGCTTTCGTTTCAAAATCTTCAAGGAAGATGTTAGCTAGAACTGGGGACAAAGGAATACCCATTGGCGGGCCTTGTTTTTGTTGGTAAACGGAATCCTGATATCTGAAGTAACCAGAATGAATGCAGCGTTTTAATAAAGTAAACATTTTTTGGATAATTTGTTCTTTAGTAATGTAAGTACCTCGTCCGTAGGAACGTTAGTAAATAAAGATATAATGTCAAAACTTGCTAGAATGTCATTTTCATTGATGGGAATATATTTTATATGCGAAACAAAATCTGTGGTGTTTTTGATGAAAGATGAAGATTTATTGGAGAAACACTTGAGGTACTTTGCTAGATATTTTGAAAGTTTATACGTAGGTCAGTCAATTCCTTCTACAATTCGGAGAAGAGGGATATTTTCTTTATATATTTTGGGAACTCCATAGATGCGTGGGATAAGAGGATGTAGAGAGCTTAAAGAGAGGTGAACATTATGAGGAAGTTCACTCGCAGTCTTATCTTTAACAAGTTGTTTGTACGGTTTTGTAATTCTTTTGTAGGATCTTCCTGAAGAATTGAATATATCGACCTATCTCCAAGTAATTGAAACATTTTGTTGTCGTGATCTCCGGAGTTGAGGATGACCGTCGAATTGCCTTTATCCGCAGGTAAAATAATAATGTCACTGTTCTGTTTTAGATTTCTAGGGCTTGTCTTTCAGCCAGAGAAATATTATCTGTTGGAGGTTTAGCATTATTTATAGTGAAATTCGATTCAATACGAAGAAATTTCGCCAAATGATTAGGAATGAGTGAACTTGCCTTTTCTATTTTTGTAAGGAGAGATTCTTTAGGGATAAATTTTGGTGAGGGAATGAAATTGAGACCTTTGCTAAGAATATCCGTTTCTGCATCCGTTAAAATATGAGACGATTTGTTCACTACAACTTTTTCAGGATTAATACGGGCTTCACTATGACCAGATCTGTTTTGTATCCTTTTTAGATTGTTAAATATCCTGATAAGAGTATATTTATTCTTGTTTTGTATTCTTGTGGCTTGTGCTTCACTGCTAATGATAAAATCATGTAAGTTAAGATTATCCATAATTTCTTCAAGTTTTTGAGTTAATGATCTTTTTTTGCTGAACAAAAAAGCTAAACAACGTTTTGTGTCTGAAATTCTTTCGTTGAGGAGATCCATCTTAGCTTTACGCTAAATTCTTTTAGCGCGTTCCGTTGTTATCTTTTCTTGAAAAGAGATGAAATTGGGTAAATCTGAATTGAACTTACAACATTTGAGGAACACTAACCTGTTTATTTTCAATCCTATTTTCTTCAATGTTTTTTTTAAATTCCTTTGTATGTTCATTAGAGAGGCCTCGTCATTTAGGCTATAGATGTGATAAACGGCGTTTACTCGGTTGTTGTGATACATTTTGAAAACATAGATTTAATGACTAAAAACCGAGATAACTTATAAAGATTTTAATAAGAATAATACGACTAGTTTCGGCTTATAACAGCCTTCCTCAGGTATTCTTAAAGGAAAAAGAATAGTAATAAACATTGAAAGCCATATCTTCCTTCTCATTTAAACCAAAAGTTTGGAAATGATATGTTGATGATATATTCGTTATTTGGAATCACGGGCACACATCTCTCACAGATTTTCTTCATCATCTAAACATCCAACATCCTAATATAAAATTTACTACTGATATAGAAAATAATAACTCCTTAGCTTTCCTGGATGTAATACTTACACGATGCTCTGAAAGATTAAAAATCTCTATGTACAGAAAACCTACTCATACTACTAGATATCTGCATAATCTTTGTCATCATTTTCCACCACAAAAACTTGGAACTATATCTACCTTAGGACACAGAGCACGCTCTCTCTTGAATGAACAAGATGAACTACAAAAAGAAATAAATGACCTCACTCTTATCTTTAAACAAAATGGATACTCTGAAAAAAACGATTAAGAAATTTCTTCTGGATCCTCCTAAGCAGTGCACAACAGAAACTATTAATTTTAAAGGTAGCATCTCCATTCCATACATTAGCACAGTCTCTAAAAAATTAGCTAAAGTCCTTAAAAAATATAATATCAGGACGTTCTTCACTACACTTCCTAAAATCCGTTCTCTAATCAGCCATCTAAAACCTACTCATCACAACCTAAAATATCCAGGTGCATATAAATTATGGTGCGATTGCAATATCCCTTATTTTGGACAAATTAACAAATCTATTGAACAACGTATAGAAGAGCATAAGAGAGACATCTCTTACAAAAGATCTAATTCAACCGCGTTATCCAGTCATCCCAGATAGCCATGCTGCAGTTATTCAATATCGGCGTTCAAGTGAGCCTGCACGCACACTTGCAATAAACAATGGCACGCCTGTTAGAACAACTTGAAAAAAATACGTTTTTTTATGTATCAATTATGTGTGGCAATTTTCACCTGTAATTTCCAGTTTGCTTAGTTACTTCAATGTTTATTACTATTCTTTTCCTTTAACCTGAGGAAGGCTGTTATAAGCCGAAACTAGTCGTATTATTCTTATTAAAATCTTTATAAGTTATCTCGGTTTTAATCATTAAATATATGTTTATAAAGTGTATCACAACAACCGAGTAAAAGCCGATTATCATGTATATATATATATATATATATATATATATATATATATATATATATATATATATATATATATATATATATATATATATATATATATATATATATATATATATATATATACATAACGCATATATATATATATATATATATATATATATATATCTTTGATAAAATTAGAAAAAAAAATCCTTTATCCACCCAGGATACAAAATGTACTATTGGGTTGTCAATAATCTTTCGTGGGTGGGAGCAACATTAAAAAAACAATGGAAACAATTTAAGAGGGGGCACTTCGAATTTCCTGATGACATAACTTGAAAAATAACAAAACAACTATATCAGGGTAAAAATGGACAATGAATGCTACTTGAGCTTGCTTATATTTTTCCATTGAACTCAATATAAAGTAACCCGAATTTAAAGTTCAGAAAATTCTAAAATAAATAAATAAATAATATAAAATAAAATAAAATAAAATAAATCAGTCACGATACTTGTTTATATAAGAAAAGATACAATAAAACCTTAAAATTGCTTTAGCTATCATATTCTTTTTTTTTACATATCAATAATTGAATATATGATAATATGATGAGATCAATAGAACGGGTGAGGATCCACGAACCTCCTTTCTAAAAATGTTCTGTATAGAATGAAAATACATTATATAGGCAGCTGAGCGTTTTTCAAACTTAAAAACACGATTAGCCTGTAACTCGACTCGTAAAGACTTTGACTTTGCATATTCCTGCACTAAACCGACAATAAATTGGGAGGTGGGGAGAGTTTTTGGTCTATTTTTCAGCCTTACTCATGCATGAGTTGCAATTCTTCCAAGCCTTTCCGCTACAACAGCGGTGATGGAATCGCTATTATTAAACAGATCCTTAAGTTAATGGTTCCATGTAGTCGGTAATATAAAACTCGTATTATAATAAGCAGTCCTAGTGGAAATCATGAGAAGTGCATCCCCAAAATATAACATCACCATAGCAGATTTAATAGGTGGTAAGGTACGATTATTATGGCATAACTTCTCCAGTTAACTTTAGTTGATATATCGCAATTTCCTTTGATTGTAATGATCTGGGTTCGAATCCACTCTAGGAGGCGAATAACCTTTGCAAGTTATTTTCCATTTAGTCGGCATTATAAAAAGGCAGCATTGTTTGGTTTTCTTTTCTCCAGATACTCCATTTTTTTCAACCGACAAACAAGAAAATGGGTCAGAAGAAAACACAATCAACAAATATACTTGAGAAACAAGCAATATCACAGCCATACCATTAATACGTCTATTTTAAAGGGGACGAGGGTACCCGATTCTTCATTCTAGCATAGCTTTTCAATGATCTGTTGCTACTATCAGTAAATTTCAATATCAAAGGGTTTTTATTTTTTTATTTTTTTAAGATCATTATAATGAAATAGTTGAAAGTAGTGAAGCGAATGTTTTTAGATAATTTCCGTAAAATGTGAAAGAACCTGCTTATCTTTTTATGCAAAGTTCTTCAATTATGTAATTTTGGGTTTAAATTTTATTTTTAATAAAAATAAATTAAGAAATTCGGCAGCTTTATGGTATTTCTTGCAAATTACGAAGTCAATCTGTTCTGAACGTATTTTGAAACTGTCTCATAAAAGTTTTTATCATCCAAAGCTCGTAATAGAACTTTAACTTCTTAGATCACTGTGTTGCCTATTTAGTTATTACTCTACTTCCAATCCCCATTTTGAAAAATTAAGAAAAAGTACGATTTTTCGTTTCATGCGTCAAAGGCTATTCTTTGTCAAGATTTCTGAAGTTAGTATTTCTCATGGTTGATATTTTTCATCCCGCAAACAGACAATTCATCTAGAAGAACACACACACACACACATGCACGCACGCACATACAAACCTCGTGGTCTTAGTTGTTTCGGCCTTAAATCCAAACAACCATCTACAATAATGTATCAGTTAGCTAGTTGGGATCTTGGCTTAATGGAAATAGGAATTTGAAGTTCAAAGGTCACATAGCAAAAGCTGCAAATACAACTCAGCGGATAATTAATAATTACAATGTTGAAACAAATCCTGACATGTAAGGAAAAGTAAGTTATTTTGCCTCTTTACAAGCCTTTACACAACCCCATCTGGACTGCTCTGTGTAGATTTGGTCTACAGGGTTCCAAAGGGATAAAAAAGCTGTAGAAAAGGTGCAAAGAAGAGTTACAAAGGTTACGGAATTTAGATTATGAGAACAGATTGCGAGTATGTGGATTACAGACGCTGGTTAACAGAAGAAAGGAGGGGTGATATAATAGAGGCCTACAATCTTCTAAATTGGTATTAGAGGATATTATCTGAGGAAAGTTTTTGTTATATGGAAGGTGGAAAGAAAACATGGCGCTACCATGGAATTTACGTTTGTTCGCAGTCAAGAAAGGGAAAAGAGCTAGGTTTTTCTCTCACAGAGCAGGGAGTCAAGAACTCTCGATGAGTCTTTGACTCTCTGGAGGTCTCAGTTGATAATAATAATATTTTCATTTAGTGCTATCATAGCGTCGCATACATTCCATGAAAGTACATATCACGAATTTAATAATCATGATGCTTCAGTATCAATGTGCGGCGCAACATCTGCTACAAGACGCTGACTGGTCCATTTATTTTCACGGTTGACTTTCGGGTGTCATTTGTGTGCTATTTCTTTAAAAATTGCCACTGCTCTTATATCATCTACTTTTTAGTATATTGCATCATATATAATCTGATGTGACGGAGTTCCTTCACTTGGCATTCCTCCTGTACAGAAAATGCAACTTGATGCTAGTTTCTATAATAAATAGATTGTTATTATGGTTGTTGAAAGAGTTCGCATACCAGATAAAAATGGAAATACCGGATGCTTGATTGCATTGAGAATTCAGTGCCTAAGGAACTCATTCGATCACTTATTACACAAACCAGCTGTTCTTTTGAGTTTAATGGCAGCAATTGTAATCACGAACTGTAAATTCTTGATGAAGTAATTTACCAAGTTGCTGTATGCTTATTGTTATATTTGCCATTGGAACTTCAATAACCATTATTTGTCATTTCAAACAACATTGCTACAGAAGAGATGAGTATCACAGCCACGAGAAGTTTAATTTTGAAACCTCTGCCATAAACTCCCGAATTTTTGCATACTCCCTTTTGGTAAGTATTATGTCTTAAAATATCGCAGTTTAAATTTTAATATGATTTAGTATTACCTTTCAGACAAGCTCTAAAAAGAAAACAGGCATGTCACACACAACGAGATGGCCCCCCTCAGACAAGAAATTAAACTGCGTGGATTCACTGGTTAGATGTAGTTTAAAGCGGGACTATTGAGAAGCATAAAATAACATATTTGATGTCATCAGTATTTCTGAGAAACTGACAGGTAATCTACCAGATGCAGTTCAGTGTAGCTCAGATCACCTTGTGTAGAAAAGTGGACACAATGGCAGCAGAGATGTCAGTAAAATTCTGTTTTTTTCAGGAAGGTAGCAAGAGACGAACCATTAGATCTTAATAGTCCATTGTAATAATAGCGGATAACTGCAGTGTCCTATGCTATAGCAATGATAAAACTTCAGCCAATATGGCTGAATGTTTTGTTGCCACTCATAACACGTCGTGTTGCCACTCATCATAACATGGAATATACGACGAAGTAGATATTCGAGATTCCATGTTACATCAAAATGGCGACCTCATTACTGATAATTATAACAGTTTGTGAAGCAATATTTTATTAACTTTTGAGGATACCGACTTATCCCAAAGATGCATAATACTTACCCTAATGTTATTTATAGAATACAAGTTGTCTGCTTTGCGAATTATTATTTCTTCGATTTTCATGAAACACGATAAAATAATTCTTAGACAGAATTTAATTTTTAATTGAAACTGGCACACGTTTTAGCAAATAAAAATAAGATAATGTTTTACTACAATATTAAAGTGTTTTAATACCTTCTGTGAGATATTTTAAGCCTACGTTTTGTTTTGAAATTGGCTTGTCTTAAATGTTATTACAATCATAAAAATTGCTACTGTTATTAATCAGATCTGCTTTGGTTACAGTTGACAATTTTAACATGATTGAAATATTTTAATATTAATCGAAATATTTGCTATTGTGATTACTGTTCTGTTGTAGATAATAATAACATATGTTTAATGCAAAGCTACCTTTCTATGAATGGATTGATTAAGGGCTCGCATCTGACTGCTTTAATGGATAAATGGGAGATTCTGTATACACATGCAATATACACATACCAACCACCGAATTAGAATCTTTTATTTAATACCGTGTTGTATCTCCTTTAGTCTGAATTGAGCACACATATGCGGTTTGGCATACATTATATAATGTGTTGGACCGCATCTACGTGTACAACATATAAGCATTAACCAGACAGTCCTTTAACTTCTCGGATTTGAGAGAAGAGAGCTTTGCTTCCGAATCTGTTTTTAACATGTATCATATACATTCTCAATAAGGTTCAAATCCGGGCTTTTTGGTGGCAGTGAAGATGGTGGAAGTCCCTATTATTCTCGCTAAACCGCTGCCGAATGATTCTTGCTCGATGCACAATAGCATTGTCGTCCATGAAACACCCGCCACTACTAGATTAAAAATCACCATTATAGGGCTTAGTCAGCGTTCAGAAATTCCTTGGAAGACACCCTACCTTCCATAAACATCAGAAGGAGTTCCGTATCAAGTGAACATGCCTTACATCATTGAGGTGTATTTAAAGGCGACCTGAGTTAATTTCTTCATGGGGGCTCCCTCCAAACCTTCTGTTTACTTTCGGCGCAGAGCAAGGTTCACCGTGACTCTTCGGGACTTTTATAACTTCTTCAGTGTCTAGTTACGGTGTTCCTGATACCATTGTAGAACAATTTTGAGTTTCTTTGCAAAGTTCCGTATAGTCATGCGACTGCCAGATTACTCCTCTTCAATTTCCTGTGCATATTTCGGCGAGTATGGGTCGGGAACAGCCTTCATTAAATGCTTCGGTCAATGGCTGCACACACAAAGTTTTGTTTATCCGCACAAGCATTCTTAGACAACGGCGATATCGAATCTGGCAATCTTTCTTATAACTGTGGTTGTAATAAAGATGTTACCCTCCCCCCCTCTTAGACAAGTAAATCGGGCTATTTTCTACTTATTAAAGATCCAGGAATTTTCACGTTTTTTGAAATATCATCCAGCCCCACTTTTTTTAAAATTGTGGTTCCGGCCAGACACACACGTACAATACGTCATTTATCGAACTCCGAAACACCCCTTTGTTTTTTCCCCATTGTAATCAACACTGTTGACGATTACTGATCAGTAGCATTCATAAACAGTTGTTAGAAGACATCGTTACGCACATGACCAACTACAGCTTCATGTATGCTGCTTAAGTAACGTTTACATATATCTGCATAAAGGTTTCTAATGCTGTGGCCAGTATGTGTCGATATACTATTTACCAATAATTGTTTGGAATTTACAACTCATACCAGCAAGCGAATCCTATTATCGAGTATTTCCACGTTTGGCTTTAATCACCTCCTGCACTCTTTACGAGAGGCTTTTCACCAATGTGAGACAGACATCTGGTGGAATTTTTTTCTCCATTCCTCCATCAACGCAGCACTGAGTTCAGCGGCAGATCGAGGATGCCACGCTCTGAAACTCAACTGCTGCTCCAATTCTTCCCACTGGTGCACCATAGGGTTGAGGTAAGGACTCTGCGCAGGATAACAGCTGCAGGTTTGTGGCATGTAACATTGTTGTCGTGATAGTAACACTATCCCGTTCCATAAAAACTTCAGAGTGTAGACAGCACCTGATTATCCAGAATTGCAAGGAAGGAATTGAGCTGCATGAAACCACGTGAAAACTTCATGGAACCACGGAATAAGACCAGTGGTCCCACTCCAAACCAGCTGAGCACATCCCACACCATTACTCCTCCAACATCAAACTTTACTTTTGTAACAAGCGTTCACCAGGCTGTCACCACACATACATCTACCATCAGACTAGAAACACATGAACCTTGATTCATCGCTCCTGAGTACTGTTCTCCTCTGGTCAATTGTCCAGTTCACACGCTCTTTGCACCAGGCCAGATGAGCCGCATTGTTTGTTTTTGTGATGTTCGCCTTGAGTGCCGCTGTTCTTCCCTGGAAACCCAGTAAATAGAGTCCTTTTCGTACAGTATTAGTGATCACCATCGTGTTACTGGCGATCTGGAACTCATCACGGATGGTTTCAACCGATTATATCTAACTTTTGCATGCCACCTATTTTAACACCCTCCTACCTCCTATCGCTGAAAATAATTTTCATCGGCCGCCCTGGGTGTTTTCCTGCACTAGTGATTCGAGAACGTTTTAATTTGTTGACTACATTGTCAACCGTTGCTCTTGGATGCTCCAATTAAACGGCAATGGCACTTATGGACATGCCACGAATGCGACAGCCCACGACGACACCTCTCTCTCTCGAAGTCACTATGTCGTGTTGTCATACCACCTGTACTCGACTACTCTGATGAAATACTGCTTCCTACTATCTGTACTTCAAATATCGGTATCACGTACACTGTACGTGATACCAAAATACCACGTACTTATTTCATAACAAAGGAATACATAGAATTTTTGACCAGATAATCTGTTGTTTCCCAACTCACTCCCTCTATACCAGCTGTGTGGAGCCATTTTTTCTAGTTTCCCAAGTCAAAATGCTCCTACTGACTACTTAATATGATACCCGCTAACTGTGAGTTATGGATATTTTATATGATTTCTGTCATGCCGTATGTTTTATTCTAAATGAGATAACAATTAGACACCTTCGTATCCTAGTGACAGGTTTTCTCTCCATTTTTAGGCTTTATCAGCCCTAGAGTAGAACAAACCTGTGGTATTTCAGAAAATAATAAAGATTAGAGGATAGTGTTTAGGAATACAATATGGTAGCAGATGTCAGTCATGTTCTTGTCACCGAAGTATTGAACTGTCTGTTAAACTGAAAGTGACGAACAAGACTAGAGACCAACTGAACCGATTTTCAAAAGTGCTTTTAGCTAAAATTTCACCATAGCGTTAGTTAAAATGCTTTATAAGATTCATTATGATTTCATAATTATAATGTGAGTAGTAGCAGAGACATATTTTAATATATGTTTTTCATAGAACTACACTTCAAATATATTTGCTACTTGATTTACTTTAAAAATATTTCTTTGAAAAAAGATGATTCAATAAAATTTTAAAAAAAGCTTTCACGCACAATATTAAACGAACGTTTCTTTTTATTGTCTTCGGACATAGAGAATATAGCTGGTCCGCTTAGAAACTTAATTTAAAAAGAATTAAAACTTTTATTTTTAAAACCATTTTCCTTGAAACATGTGCTCGAATATAGTTATTATAAATATATATATATAAATATTTATATTATGAAGGTCGTAGGTATTAAAAAATAATTTCTTTATATCTACAACCGCAGACAAATCAGGTTGTATGAGCAACTAAATCCATCCAATATATTTTAATTATATTATTATATTATTTCTCGTATATTTTATTTTTTAAAGAGTCTTTCAAATTAAAGTAAGCATTCAGGGCCAAGAGTTGCAAACGAGAGATGCCACTGTTCGAGAAACGTCTGAGCTTGTGGGCAATCCTCGTCCACTTTCATTCTCGTAGCGCCCATGGAGGAGGATTGAGCTTGGAGCATCCTATGGAGTGATGAAAAGCATATTCGTGTTTGTAGAACAGCAGTAAGCACTCTAAATTGCCACATCTGGACTATAGAGAATCCATCGCGTGCATTTCAACAAATTCCTTTTCACACACTAAACGTATGGATAGGATTTACGGTCAGGTTCTTTAGTAGGTCATTTTTCTTGGAAGAAATCCATAGAATCGGTCCGCTGACCTTCACGATCACGGCTGAATGTCATCGGGAAGCATGGATCGATATCATCATTCCGCAACTTCAGCAAATAAGGCGCTTGAATATATCAGCGTTAATGCAAGATGAACCCCCTCCCCACAAAGAACGTGAAGTTCAACAATTATTGAGTCAACATTTCACAGAGGACAAAGTAATCAGTCGCTTATTTTCCATTAAATGGCCACCGTATTCACCGCACCATAACCTCTGTGACTTTTAACTTTGGGGTTACCTCAAAAGCATGGTATATCGGATAAAATGCTTCACCTGGCAGATTCGAAAGACAAAATCGCTATCAATGCTGTGTCGGTATTGGTCCAGCACAAAGTCCAACCAATTAAACACCACCTCGATTGATCATCAGGATCTCCTTGACAACTCTTTGCAGCATGTCAGCTCCGTCTAATATGTTTTTTTGTATCACATTATTTTATGAAATGAGCGAAATAAACTTTATCGAACTTCATTTTATCCATATTTCTTCAATCGATCATTTTGAACTAATTGTTATTTTATTGTTTTTTTTTTTTAGTTTTTGTCGCAATTCGTCCCCAATCTGGTTATTATATCCCGAGTTTGAGAATTTAAATATACTCAGATAATTGCATATAATTATATGCAATTATTTCAGTTTGAATTTATACATAGTTGAAATGAACCTATAAATAGTAACTAAATCAATTATTTATAAAAATAAAGAATTTGTGAAAGTAAAAGTTCAAATCATAGTTTATTTATTTATTTCTTAATAGGGCTCTAAATAATTGCTCATTTATAAATAGACATTAAATCCAGTTAGTCCAAGAAAAAATTAAATTCGTGGCGCCATCTATCCACAGAAATTCCAAACTACCCTACATTGCGAACTACTCCTAAATTATTGTTCCACTGCAAAATATACGCCATCTATAAACATTAATTCAAAACACATCTTCAAAACTATACTCAAAGCGCTGCCTAACGAACAGTTTTCTCCCCCTCACACTAAAACATCACTTCCTTGTCACAGACATTACCCGAATCTCCTATCAATAACGTTCGCGTTTTCTGCATAGGGCACCCTCTTCTCATCGTAAATGATCCAACTGATGTCCACGTCACACACCCGTTATTTACCACATGCTTGGTATTTGTTTAACTACTGATTTTGCAGCATTTCTCGACATCAGCTGTCTG